>NC_041709.1:32755358-32954055 GCF_900700375.1 Denticeps clupeoides
ATAAAACAGCGTTCACCCCCTTAACCCGTTGGCACGTGGAATCTTCACCATCAATCGGCATTTTTAGTTTGCTTCGCCGGGCCCAAACGTCTCTTTGAGTGTTGAAGGTTGCCGGGCCCTGGTTTAAATGTTCCAATTGTGCATCACAATGACGGTCACTTCACTTTTGGTTAGAGCCATTGTCTAAATCAGTGGTTCACATCCTCCTTGCCAGGACCCTGAATCCCGCGTACATGCTTTAAAAGAATGAAAAAAAGGTGCAAAAAACAAACAACAGTTTGTTCGGATTTTGTTCGCATTCTGTACGCAATGTTTAGTCTATCTAGAGTTTTGTGCTATTGGGATTTTTACGAATGTAATGTAAAATGTATATATAACCTCAGTGCAGATGAAATTGAGCTCCACTGTTCTAGATGATGCGTTGATTAATTACTCTCCATGTCTGAATTCACCCTCACAGGCCCAGAACTAGACAAGGGGCTTTCTCATTCCTCCCACAACCTGGCTTCCAAGGAGGAAGAATCTGGCACCACCCCGACCAATGGGCCTCGACCGGAAAAGAGGACTTTAAGGTAAGACAGACACCATGCTCCTCCTGTTCTCTCTTAGAAAAGTCCTTTCGCTGGAATGAAGAGATGGTCACCATTGTGGCTTGGTGCTTAAGACACTTGCTAATGAAGCTTATGAACCCGAAAGTCCCAGGTTTAAGCCCCACTTACCACTATCGTAGACACCCTGAGTGTCTCCAGGGGGGCACTGTCCCTTTATCTACATTCACATTTACATTTAAGGCATTTGGCAGACGCCCTTACCAGAGCGACTTACAACGTGCTTTCAAGTTACCATCGATGAAGAGATCAATTCTGGTTCACTAGGACCCCAGAATTGATCTCTTCATCGATGGTAACTTGAAAGCACGTTGTAAGTCGCTCTGGATAAGGCCGTCTGGTACATGTGAATGTAAATCATCAGCGTTCAAACTGAGGAGACCTGAAGGCGTCTGGGCTCTCCAGAAAAGGGTGCAAACTCCACAGCAGCCTCCCCGGAGACGGCAGTCAGCATCGGGCAACTGGCTAGTCCATGAGATCAGCACAGAATGTTCAGTGTCGAGGCCGAGCCCGTGAGCAAGCAATAGTGTTGTTTTCGGCTTATATAGGTCGCCCCTTTGGGCGTGGCCGCTGGGGTGGGGAGTTATAAATATGGTCAATGTGGTGTTTTTACCTGGCATTTGTCAAACATTAATGGTAGTAGTGGTAGTAGGGTGGTAGTAGCCTAGAGGGTGAGACACTCGCCTATGAACCAGAAGACCCAGGTTCAAATCCAACTTACTACCATCGTGTACCTGAGCGAAACACTTAACCCTGGGGGGGGGGACTGTCCCAGTCGCTCTGGATAAGGAGTCTGATAAATTCCGTAAATGTAAATGTAAAAAAAAAAAGTACATTTCCCAGTAATTAAGGACAATTTCGTGTCTGTTCCTGGTGTGGCATCCATGCTTTGGTGATTTCTAGGTTTGCATGTTATAGTGCCTCTATAGTGCCGGTTTTAACTGCATACGTCCATACACACGTTCACGCTTGACTCTTTTCTCTCCAGCCGTACCAATTCGCCCCTGGCTCCAATGTCCCCAGGGCACCTAGCCAATCAGAATGGAGATAAGGACTGGGAGAACGGCTCCAACGCCTCCTCGCCTGCCTCCATTCCGGAATACACCGGGCCCAAGCTGTACCGCGAGCCCAGCTTCAAGTCCAACAAGTTCATCATCCACAACGCCCTGTCTCGATGCTGCCTTGCTGGCAAGGTCAACCAGTCTCAGAAGGACAAGATTGTGGAGGTAAAGCCGAATGGCATCAGAATAAACTTCTACTCCGCCGCGAGTTGCCGCTTTCAACGTTCTTTATCTGTTTTTGAACAGGAAATGGAGAGAAGTCCCGCCAACCACTTTCTGATCCTTTTCCGAGACACAAGCTGCCAGTTCCGGGCGGTGTACACCGTGTCCGCCGACTCGGACGAGCTGGTGCGGCTCTGCGGCATCGGCCCGCGCGTCATCTCCGCCTCCGCCGTGGAGTCCATCTACAAGTACAGTTCCGACAGGAAGCAGTTCAGCCCCATCCCCTCCAAAACCATGTCCATGAGCGTCGACGCCTTCACCATCCCTGCCCACCTGTGGCACGGCAAAAAGCAGGGCACACCCAAGAAGGTGGCCGCCATCAAATAATTCGCAGAACACGGGACCACGCCCGGATACCCAGGCGTGGCCAACGGACCTGTCATGCCTGATAAAAATCGAATCTGCTGCATGGTGCCACACCTTCAGAGCACAACGGCCTTGGTTCAGATGTCTTTTTTTTTGGCCGGAAACAATTCTGAAAAGCACATATTAATAAATTAGCGCATAGTACTTTTCACATGCAATTAGGAATGAATTAAAAGGGACACTGTGGCACTCACCTTGGCCAGATTCTCAGACCCAAGTGACTTGTATTTAAGGAAATCTCATGGTCAGTTGCAATGAGAATTGGACTTTGGATTATTGTAACTTTGGGAATTTCACCGTTTAATCCAGAGGTGGCTTAAGGCCCATTTTGCCAACACTGTTCACATTCGTGATCCACTTCAGATTCCAAAGCCATTTTTTGACAAATAACACGGCTCAGGGGACAAGGTCACAAAAATGCATTTATTTCACAAAAAGAGAGTTAAAAGTGGAGCCAGTCATGGTCTGTACCAGTTAAGATGACAAAATTTCCAAAAAAAACCTGCACAAATACAGAGGAAATGAATGCAAAGTATGAACTGAAGGCTCTGTCCTTATCCATATCTGTCTTTAAAGCTTGGCATAAAATAACCTTTAAGATAGAGCTGAACCTTTAAGCATGGGACTTAGTAACAATCCAATGAACCACAGTTCGGAAGAATGACGTTAACGCCCCGCTGAGTATCCTGCAGACGTGTGAGGAACTTTCAGCTGTTCGGAGGCCGACTGGATCTTTTCCGATGTTCCGCTTTAATTATTGTGGACAAGTTTGTTCTTCTTCATTTTGACATTATTGAGAATGTTGGTATGGGTACCGGCGAACTTGGTATGGGTACCGGTAGTTTCAGAAACGCCCCTGCAAAAGTAAAGGCCTTAACACCCCTTAACATGCTTTTTAGTTATAGTTCACGCGCATATTTAGAAATAGCAACCTGTACATTGGATATGGGGCATGGGGCCTTTAGGTTTACTGCTGTGATTGGCCAACTCAAAAGAGTGTCTGAAATCTACAGTAAATCATTTTGTACAATTTTCTACATGAATGGGTGGAACCCCTTTTGACATGTTCTTGTTGGATGCCAAGAAATCCTTTTTTCCGAAAAGGAAATTTTTTTTGTCCTCTTTGGACATAGCTGTAGTTTTCGTTTGATTCGTTTGAATTTGTTCGAAGTTTTTGGGTTAGCCTCGTGTTCTTATTTAATAAAAATAAGAACATTAAAATAACAAGGTGTACATACGTTCGTCTGCTGTCTGGCTGTGCATCAGCATGTACAGCATTGGAGAGCAGATCCCGTCCCCGTGGACAGAAGACGGATCAAACTGAACACTGACTGGTCAGACTGGTGAATGGTGCTCCGTGTGGTCCACGTTAAAGAGAGACTGTCATGTTTGCAATATTTCAACCGTGGACATGATCGTGATCGGGATGATGACGCGACCTCTTGCCTCTTGTCTGTCTGATGGGAAAATTGTATTCTGTAGCTTACATCTGCAAGTATGCATCAGTATTTTAACACAAGCAACTGAAGGCAGAGAAAAACACAAAACCATTTTTAATTTCTAGAACAATCCCACATGAACCACGTGCTATATGCCTCATTTGCATTGTGAAAATGTTTTTGATTACTGTAGATAAAATGAATGACTAATGATACACTTTGCTGGCTCTTGATAAACCTCTGGCTCTTATGAACATTCAGACAACAGCAAGATGTTTTATGATTACCAGGGTAGACGTGAGCTCACTTTCATATGTTTGGATTCCTTATTATTCTTTATGAATGGCGTGCTGTGGATAAAACTTGAATTCCAGCCTCTACAACTATAAAACTACCTGCTGTGAATGTCCAACCTTGACGGAATTCCTACTTTCCACTCTATCCTTTGTTCCCCATTAAGAAATAATATCTGTGTATTACTCCCTCTTCGATGATGAAGGCTGTTCTTAGCTTCTTATCAGTAGCGGTTTCAGTGTGTAAGCATCAGAGCTGCCATAGAGGAGAACTTGCCAGTGACACACAGCGAGGTAACCTGGCTTTTCCCAGATTTCTCAATACTTTCATCATTCTGAGTACACTCACAGTACAAAATACCATTTTAGATCATTTTACCCCAAGCTTTCATTATGGAGCGGGATATAAGGATGTAAAACAAACCCGCCATGATGAGGTTTTACAGGAACATCCCAGTCACAGTTACTGGCTGATTCCTGTGATCTTCTGACATGCAACATCTCACAGGATTCCCATTCTGACACTTATTTTTTTTTGTATGTATGCATGATGGAAGACTGAAATACAAAAAGTTCATGATCAAGAATCAATAAAACAACTTTTACCGGAACCTATTGTGAATTTGTCTAACTAAAGGTTATAAGGCTCCTATTTCTTTTCACAATGGTTGTGAGTAATAAAGTACTCCTGTACTCTAATAGTATTTCAAGGCATTGTTGGTTTACTTTACTTTAATTTACTTTGTTAGTTGCAACAAAAACCCATCTTGGTTTCTTCATTGAATGAGTCTTCAAATGTCATGTTTTATTACATTTTATTTCTGGATTTAACAAGTATTAGGTGTGCATGGCAGGAAGCATATGGATAATTTTGTCTAATTCGTATAAACCTCAAATATAAATGAATTGTGCTTAACACGATTCACAAAATTGGGTGGCATATTATCTCCCTCCCCACACACACACACACACACACACACGCACACAGCTCTATGCAAACACACCAATTCAGGCCAAACTTCACCTCACATTAGAGCCCAACAAAAGAGGCAGACTGGTGGAAAAAAATATGAAAAGTATGCATGTGAAGACTTTTATTTTAGTCCAGCCATTAAGCGCATACTATCTGCGTGTGTGCGCAGCAATGTAGTTTAATATATAATATATATGCAGATTTATATTTTTACTGATCCTGCACCATAGTATTCTGTTTCTAGGATATGCACAACCATTCCCACTAATATGAGGGCATTTACGATCCTTTTTCGAAATGCTACAAGACATTTATACAAGATGAAATCTTGTAAATTCAGAACCTCTCATTGTTCACGACCATGTCAGAATATTCCTCCATAATTCCATAATACCTGCATGTCCTCCAAAACCTGCTCTGGTGCATTCGTTTTCCACCGTGACAACTTGGATTTGTTTCATCACTGCACTGGTTTTGATGTCCGTAAGCACGAAATGGCCCCGAGGCTGTCTGCAGACAGCACTTGCCCAGGCATCTCTGACTGGAATGTTCTCATCCAGCCCAGTGATGGCAGTTTGAGGTCGAATTAACAGATGCATGTATTAAATGCGACATATGACACCCATCTTAACTGAAAGGAATGACACGTTGCACCTTAAAGTGTGGGAACTGCCTGTCACCACCCCGGGGTTTGCCGTGTGCATGTGCACTGTCACTCCGATGGAACATTTAACCATACTGAACCCTATTCCAGATTAAAAATGCGCTTGGTAGGCACAAATTTGTGCTTCTGATTTCATCTCGCTGTCATTTTTCCTTTCATTATGCTGCTTCAGGTCTTCGTGCCTTACATGAAGACACTCAGATTAATGTAGACGTACCGGGATAACTCAAAGTGGACAAAAAAAACACCCACATCAGGGCAGGAGACAAATGAATTAATATACTTGCTTATGAGTACTTTCAAACGGCAGCCTCCTTCCTCTTTAGAGAATATTTACATGAACTTGTAACCTTCTTATTGTCTGGCTTATGTATAGAAACTACAACAGAGTGAATAAAAAGGTTGTATTCATAGTTGGGGGTCCTAGTGAACCTGAACTGACCACTTCATCCATGGTGACATGGAAGCACGTTGTAAGTCGCTCTGGATAAGGGCGTCTAGCCAAATGCCTTAAATGTAAATGTTAAATATTATGGATGAAAGTTCATTATTGCGCATTCACAATCTATTTCTTATTGTTATTCCTAAAAGTGCAGCTAAAATAAATAAGTATAAAAAATGTCCATTATTTTACACATTTAGAAAGGAATAAATACACACGCATACACAACCAGACAGTACGTTTTCTGCAGAAGGGTCAGCTGTAGGGCCCGTTGAGACATACTGTATGTGATTTTGGGCTATATTAGAAATAAATGTTGTTTTTTATCATATTTTTGGTAGGCCACGCCCTCGCTGGAAGCGACCAATAGGCAGTCGGCGGGCGCGGAGCGGCTTCGCGCCAAAATAAAAGCCGCCGTCCAGCGCGCCGCTGAGAACATCCCGCCTTTTCCGACCATGGCGTCCGTGGCCGCCGCCGGGAGCGGGAGGCAGCAGATGCTGCAGCTGAACGGCCGCCTGGCGGCGTACCTGGACGCGGTGCGCAGGCTGCAGGAGGCGAACGGCGAGCTGGAGGAGAAGGTGCGCGCGCTCGCCGCCAGGAAGGTCGTGACCCGCCACGCCCTGCGCGCGCACGACCCGAGACTGACCCCGGTGCGGGAACAGGTGCGTGCACGAATTTACACACACACACACACACACACACACACACACACACACACACACACACACACACACACACACACACACACACACACACGTCACTTCGTTTTTTTGGTTGTGAAACTTGGGAGAATTTGGGATGCAGACTAAAAGAAAGTTTTAGCTCACCCCAAACCATCTGGACTGGGTTCAGGTGTGTGTGTGTGGAGGTCAGGTCTCCACTTTACGTTAAGTACATAACTCCACATGTGATCATTCATAGTTTTGATGCCTTCAGTGAGAACCTACCAACGTAAATGGTCATGAAAATAAAGAAAATATATTGAATGAGAAGGTGTCCAAACTTGTATGTGTGTGTGTGTGTGTGTGTGTGTGCACTGATCTTTACAGCTGACAGAGCTGATCAGGGAGAACGGCCGGATAACCCTTGCGATTGAATCTGCAAAGCTTGCGGCGGAGGACTTCAGACTGAGGTAGGACATGTCTAATTCACACTTTTTATAATTCTGAGGTGTTACTGGTGTGTGTTGGCTGCCGTTCCTGTCTCACCGTTGTCCCCCTGCAGGTATGAGTCTGAGCTCTCCATGAGGCAGATGGCAGAATCCGACCTTCTGAGTCTGAAGGTGTTGAAGCGACAGTATGAAGCCACCACTAGAGGGACTTTGGTTCGTGACCACAAGGCCCTCACTGAGGAGAAAATTGCCCTTCAGAAGAACCATGAAGAGGTAGGCCATTTTATGTTCTCTGTCACTTTTGTTGGGTATCTGAGTTCAAGGCAGTGTGGAAGTGACCTGCTTCAGTCATGGATTATTAAAATACAGCACAAAACCCGTATCATGACCTCTGACCTCTCAGGAAATTACTTCATTGAGGAAGCTGATTGCATCAAGGACAACGAAGGTGGACGTGAAGGCCACAGAGGCAGTCAGCCTTGCACAGGCCATGACCGACATCCGATCTGCATATGAAACCATGATTCAGAGAAGCTGCAGTGAAGTTGAAGACTGGTACCAGAAACAGGTCCGTCGTTAACGAACATACCAAATATGAACCTGAATAGATTACCATGCATGAAGATGAACAGCACAGTCTGCAAAAAACTCGCAAGTTCTTCTGATAGGTGGAGCTGAAGCAGACAGGATCGGTGGTTCCTCAAGGATCGCCTCGAACTGCGGCGCTCACACAAGGCCAGAAGCAGAGCCTGACTCTGAGAGTGGAGCTGGAGGCTCTCCTCATGTTGGTGAGATTCTCAGGACCTCTCCAGTTCACGCAGCCATTTAGAAGGCATTTGTTTATGCACATTTATCCAGAGCGGATAGAGCTATCATTTGATGTTATTGCACAGTTCTCCTACGACCTTCTTCACTGCCTTAAACCTTGTTCCTGTAGGCCCAGAAGGTTGGAATGAAAGTATTCTGTCACTGAGTCCTCCGGGAACAGGTTGCAAAGTCCCTGCCCTGAACTGAGACCATTTCCCAGTGAAACTAGGAAATCTACAACATCCTCGGGGGGCTATCATGCTTTCCAGGTGTTCCAGATCACATCCTGAACCATAATCCTGTCTCCACAGAGAGCCAATTTGGAGCAGCGCCTGTTGGAGGTGCAGCGGGAGTACCAGGGCAAGCTTCATTCTCTGAGCCAGGCTGCTGTGAAGCTGGAGGGGGAACTTGCAGGCCTCCGGAAGAACGTCCTCCAACAGGGCATAGACTACCAGGTTCTCCTCAGCACCAAAGTACAGCTGGAGCATGAGATTCTGAGCTACAAAGCTCTGCTTGAGGGTGCCAGCATTGAGACACGTCCAATTAGCAGCTCTGTGACTTCAATAAAGTTGTCTGCTAATGAAAGAATTTCAGATACTTCACCTCTGATGCCTTCTCCCCATGCTTTATCTTCATCCTCCTCCTCCACTGTAGAAGTCAGACAAACCACTGATCTGGAGGGATCACCTGACAAGATGATGCTGTTACATGGAAATTCCTCAAATTGTCCAGATGAGGGCTCAGCTGATACAGCAGGACCAACGGACGTGAGGTCCCGCAGCCCAGAAGTCCTACCAGTTAGTTCAGGTTTGACTGCAGGTGAGCTCCAAATGGTACAATCATCTGGAAACCCCCCAGAAGAAACCCCACTGGTGGCAACTATGGTAACCTCAATAACAACAACTGAGAGAACCGAATTTTCAGAAGCGAGAGGTGAAGCTACTCTGGAAAGCAGTTTGGTGGTCGAGACCAGCAGCTCTGAGGACCCCTCATGCATTGAAGCTGCTCTTGATTGTGGTGATTCAGTATTTACATCAGTGATCATGTCAGTTGAGTCTGAAGGTTCCCTGGATTTCCTGTCATCTGCTGAACTGATGGGACCAGTGAGTGAATCAATGCTGTTGTCGTTAGAAGATACTATGGAAGGATCTGGTGCCGTGTCCGGTGATATGATGACAACCGAAGGTCTGGTGACATCTCGTTGCACGGTGAATTCAGGAGATGTTCTGGGTACAGGGACCTCGGATGGCCTAGTGCTGTCAGCTGGTGTTCTGACTGAAGGTGGCTCATTATCCTCTTCCAGTGTCCTTTCCTCAAGTTCCAGCCAAGGTTCTTCTGACAGAGGTAGGTTGCTCAGGCAAAGTGTGTGTGAAATACATACAATAACGTAAACCATGACAGGTTGACCACTCCTCCTTTTGACATGTCTTTCGTTACCCAGGTCCAATCTCCAGTGGCGAGATAACCATGGTCACCATGTAGTGAACTAGCCCTTCTTCTGGTTGATTTTCTTCTTCTCTTTTGAGCCGGGAATTTCTGTGTTGGCATCTTCTGAGCTGGTTCACCGCAAGCCATTTTGAAACGATAATTTTTTTCTGTTGCCTTGTGTTTAAAATGATCTAAGGAATGTGTGGCATTTACGGTCCACTTCTCCAAGGTCTGCAGCAGAAGGTGACCTGTCCCTGTCCCAGTGGTACTTCATACTTGCAATTCTCTATATTCTTATTACCTTTGTGGACAACTAAGTCTGTGCATCACTGTTATTCAAATAGCCTAGCGGGTAACACGCCTGCCTGTGAACCAGAAGACCCAGGTTCAAACCCCACTTACTACCATTGTGTCCCTGAGCGAGACACTTAACCCGGAGTGTCTCCAGGGGGGGACTGTCCCTGTAATTACTGTCTGGTAAATGCTGTAAATTTAAATAAATTTCTTTCACCAGTCTTTTGTATTTCCTTGACCCAAAAGAAAAAAAAATTACCTAGTTAAATACATGTAAGTGTTTTATATGTATTTAAATACATTGCTTGAAATAGAGAAAAATGCCATATTTACAATTTCAGCTAATTTTAAGTCCCATATTTCATTGATGCTTATACACACCACACATCATAAATGAACAGGAAAAACCTCACCCAGGCCTAAACAATACAAGCTTCAACTGTGAAAGTGAAGTGATTGTCAGAGTGAGACACTGCAGCACAGCACACAGTGAAACGTGTCCTCTGCATTTAACCATCACCCTTGGTGAGCAGTGGGCAGCCATGACAGGCGCCCGGGGAGCAGTGTGTGGGGACGGCAACCTTCTGACTACCGCTGGGCCACCGCTGCCCCTGTGGGGTTATTCATCAACATCAACAAAGGGATTGTGGAGTAATTATGACTTTGACCCACTGATAATAATTATCAGTGGTGACTTTTACTGCGTGAAACCTTCTCTCTGATACGGGGTTTGGTCGTTGCCAAAATTCACTGTAGCAGCACTTATGTAGCATATCTTATCTAAGCAAACATTACAGGCAGTTGAACATCATTTTGCCCCCATTTCAGGTCTGCAAATGTCCCAATGACTTCCTGGTTCAAAGTCTGGGAGTTATTAGAAATAATTAAACTTAGTTTTTACTTCTGCAATGTTTCTGGAACTTGCTTTCTCTAGGCAGCTATGGGGGGGAGTTAAAGTTGCATATCTAACATTTGTGGATGGACATTTAATGGAGACCCATTCCATTCATTCATATTTCATTTCATCAATTTTGTGGCGCTTACCTCTAAGGGCTCAAATGAAGTTGTTTATCAGAATACAAAAGCCCAATTCTTCAGAAGAGGAACCAACTGCTGGAGCCAGAACCCCAAGTGGTGCCCTCTATAGACACGACATGAACATTCACGTCATGCAGGTACTTCACAGGAATGGGAATGTGCAGTTTCACCACAGGAAGTGTGCCAAAGGGACATTGCTCAGATGTTATGAGCTGCAATTCATGTGAATTTCATGAATCAGTTTTGAAGGCGCTGAGTATAAATGTGAGCAGATCTGTGGACTGTGAACCAACGCACCTGTGGGACCAAGACCAGAACAGTGAGAGGATCACGAGATCATCAGGTGAGTTTCTCGGGGAAGATGGAGTCAAAGACACCACTTCTGTTGTTGACTGCTGATGAAGGTTGTTTCTCTGCTCTGACTCTTCATCCTACATAGACTTCCTGTTCTTCATCATGACTCCTCCAGCTCTGCTGCTCCTGCTGCTGTTCATCTCACTGGCTGAAGGACACATCGTCCAATCTTTTAAGGGCACATGTGGTCAGTTCTTTATCACAGATCCTAAAGACCAGAACAATCACATCCCACCCACCATTCTGACTGATCACCAAGATCCAGACCGTTACAAGCAGATCTGCCAGCGTTACAACAACAGGTACTACTACGCCACCCTGTACGACACCCAGAACAGGATCCCAGTCTACTCAGCCTACCAGTACACCGGCCACACGAAGCTCGTGAGGAAGACCACGTGGATGATCGAGCCTCAGGTCAGTTCATGTTAATCAAATATTCCTGTTCTTAAAACTTGACAAAAAATCTATATGCGCCAGCAAGATGCCACTGAGGCTCCCTTGTTGGTGTTGCACACGTTCACTTTATGTCAGTACGTAACTGCAAGGTTGAGTTAGAGAATACTGACACTATGGATTCCCAGCATGCATCACTGTGAGACCACATTTATTATTCATTTCAGTAGTTTAGCGCTGTCTGTCTCATTGTTGTCATGTTTTAGTTAAAAGTTACTCTTGCACTGCCGGTGTCCCCAGTTTTTCTGTGTCGCACACGTGCACTTTATGTCAGTATGTAACGTTGTTTAAACGTTACATGTAGCACCAGGTTCTGGAGAAACGTTGTTTAAACGTTACATGTAGCACCAGGTTTTGAAGAAACGTTTCGTTTTACTACGTACAGTCTTACGTGTATATAGCTTCAACTTCAACTTCAACATGACCCGTGTTTATTATAATGAGACTTCCGCTTCTCTTTACCAGCTGGATGATGTCACAGCCTCACCAAATATGGGCAGTGAGTCGAGCGTGGACGACAGTAAACGAGGAAACTACCAGGCTCTGAACGGGGACTACACCTCCACCTACCATAAGGGCCACCTGTACCCAGTCTGTCACAATAACAACCAGCCCTGCGCCTACGCCACCTTCACTCTTACCAACGCAGCGCCACAGAGACCAAGAGACAACTGGGACTGGTACCATAAGGTGGAGTCCATGGTGAACAAAAAGCTGGAGAACTGCAACACCGCCCACATCGTGACGGGGGTGGTGCCAGGGTCCAAATGGATGGAAAAGGACAACAGAAAAGTCAACGTCCCCAGTCACTTCTGGACCGCCTACTGCTGCACAGGGAAACAGGGCGGTCCTGTGAACGGAACTGTTCTGACCATGACCGATCCTTTCACCATAGACAACAATGTGGTCACCGTGGAGGATCTGAACAGGAAGTTGTCTTCTCTGTATGGAAGCAGCGTCCCTGCTTCAGGGTTTGAAGTGTTCGGCTCAGTGTGTAAGTGAGATCACAACATCTCATGATGGTGACATCACAGTTGATGTTTAGACCATCTTAAGGCCTGACAGTAAAACTGCTTTTCTGCTTCATAATATATCAATTTCGTTTTATATTTAGCACATGATTTTACTTAGATTATGTATACTTTTAAATTATTGCATGAACCGAATGACCATATTTTAACCTGAAATAAAAACATTGTAGCATGCAGTGTTCACTGATTATTTTATTATTATTAATAATATTATTATTGCAAATGTTGTGTGCTCATTTTAACTGAATTCTCTTAAAAATGTAAAAAGTAGTTATTAAGTTAAATAAGTTAATAATTTTTATATTTCTCAGTTTGCATTTGCTTTTTTATAATTCAGTGAAAGCAAACATGAACTATTCCCCAATGTACGACCACCTTATCTTTGTGGGCTTTGATGATCCTCAGAGTTAAGTTATCAAGCTGAACCTCATCAATATATCTGCCGTTAGGTCCGATCAATGTCACTGTGTTGCACGTGGAGGCGCTGCAGCTGGTCCAAGAAGCTGACGGGGATCAGATAGATCGAGTCAATCTCACCTCCACACAGAGCAGAGCATTTTATGGCCTTTATCAAAATACTGACTTACAATCATTCTTTACAGGGACTGTCCCCCTGGAGACACGGAAGTGTCTTGCTCAGGGACAAAATGATAATAAGTGGGGCTTGAACCTGTGAATTTGCTGTCCTCTGGGTCGGAGGCCACTAGGCTACTACCATTACTTCTCTCTCCTGTTCCGGCATTCCTGCAGGTCTGAGGCCCCAGGCGGGTGTGTCCCCAGCTGCAGGCAGAACAGCTGGATTTTTTTACCAGACGATGAGAGGGTTCAGACTTGGAGAAATGCACCAGGGTGCTTGAGAACGTGCCGTCCACTGACAATACAGCCCAACGGGGATATTTTAGTGTGCATATGGGAATGACGGAGGAAGCATGAAGGTGATCCAGGTCCAAATCTAACAAGTGAATTGCCATTGGAATTCTCTGCAAGTCATGGACTGGCCATAACAAACACCATGTTTGAACTTAGGAGATATTATTTACATTTTTAGCTAATTTTAAGTTTCTGAAGAACTCCTATGTATTTTATTGATGCTTATACACACCACACATCTTAAATGAAGAGAAAAACTTCACACAGGATTAACAATACAAGCTTCAACCATGAAAGTGAAAGTAAAGTGATTGTTGTGAAACACTGCAGCACAGCACATGGTGATGCAACAAAATGTGTCCTCTGCATTTAACCATCACCCTTGGTGAGCCGTGGGCAGCCATGACAGGTGCCTGGGGAGCAGAGTGTGGGGACGGTACTTTGCTCAGTGGCACCTCAGCGGCATCTTGGCGGATCGGGATTCGAACCAGCAACCTTCTTATTACGTGTTCACTTTCTTACCCACTAGGCCACCACTGCCCCACCACTATGTTGTTTCCTCTGACTTGTGGCCTAATGTTCTGCAAAGTTCTTTTCTTAAGAAATACATAATTGGCCTAATGAAGAACATTATTCTTATACTACGGCCATTAAGCAGACGTCCAGACGCCTTGCGAGAAATGTGCAAAAGAGGATCTAGACGTGCTTCAAATGTCTGCTAAAAGAGGCCCAGCAACAGCCAGCAATAAGTGTCAAATTACCCGCGAGATGCTTGAAGGTGCTAGTAGCCTAGTGGGTGACACACTCGCCTGTGAACCAGAAGACCCAGGTTGAAACCCCACTTACTACAATTGTGTCCCTGAGCAAGACACTTAACCCTGAGTGTCTCCAGGGGGAACTGTCCCTGTAAATACTGATTGTAAGTCGCTCTGGATAAGGGAGTCTGGTAAATGCTGGAAATGTAAAGATAACAATCGTGCGAAAATTCACACCTATACAGGCACAGGAGGAAGTAACTCGAACTTGAGACCTCTTTTCGAGAAGTGACGCTGTAATGGAAATTCACCAGCCTTGGGTGAAATTAAATTGTAGATCAGTGGACTTGGAAGGATCACTGTGGACCCGACCAAAGAGCTTGAGAGACGAGGACGGAGCCTGGACGAGGAACCAACTCATCCACCCAGATCGCTGTGTGAGTTTATCATTTAGGGTTTATGCACCCACTCAGATTGTTATTACAAGGGGTAATATACCTCTTTTTGATCATAAGCCAAGTCAAGATTCCCTTTTAGTTCCGTCCCATTCTTTATTGGTTTGGTGGTTTGAGTTGTTAAACATAGAGCATAAAGAACGAAAATGCCTCATTACATTATTGTGAAATAAAATCCAATCTTTGGTAAAACAGAATTTCAAAAAGTAAAAAGAAACCCACTTGCAATTTAGCATCAACATGACTGTCATTACATTTACATTTACAGCATTTACCAGACGCCCTTATCCAGAGCGACTTACAATCAGTAGTTACAGGGACAGTCACCCCCTGGAGACACTCGGGGTTAAGTGTCTTGCTCAGGGACACAATGGTATTAAGTGGGATTTGAACCTGGGTCTTCTGGTTCATACGAGTGTGTCACCCACTAGGCTACTACCACCCTATCACCCTGCTGAGGGCTTTAATAACTACGAGGTACTTACAGGGAGTTACTGTGTCTTCTGGTGACATAAGTGGGAATCATGGGTCAATGGAATTTATTCATAAGGGTACAACTGCATGAAATAATTTTTCAAAAGATTATTAATTTGCTGCAAATCAGTTGCTAAAGCAAGACAGAGCATTACATTCTTTAACCAAATGTAAATAGAATATTTCTCCATTTTTTTTATCTTTAATTACATTTTATTTCTTAATACCAACCCTCAACTATCGCACAGTGTTCCTTTCAGCTGTGCTGTATGAATGTTTGTGAAAGTGAATTTGAAGAACAGTTCCAGCATTTTTTATTTTATTTAATTTTTTTTTTACAGTTTTTCTTATTATTATAATGATCAAATACCTTGGTCACGTTCCACAACCAAACAAAGCATAGAAGCAGTGCTTTTATTTACAGTGAGCTACCAGGTACAATATAAAAGCGGACTCAGCATATCTAACCAACATCAGTACAGCCTAAAGGATGGGACGGTCGAGCGGGGACAACTGAAACACGCACAAAAGTTAACGAAAAGGGCACATCAAGCCAACAGTCTATCACACAAAGCAACAAGACACATGAATGAGATCCCCAACAGAGTTCCTTGGAGATCTCTGGACCCTGGGGACCTCCCAAAAGAGTAAGGGCCTAGCAGACCCTGTGGACCTCCCGAACACCATCCGGAGTCTCTATATATAGGTGGAGGTGACCAATAGTCAGATGGTAGGTGGAGCTGGGAGGCTTCAACTCCTCCCACGAAGTCAACCTAAAAGAGACAGGACACAAAAACACAGCCAGACACACAGAACACGTGGGAGCGTACGTCCAGGGACGTAACAAACTTCAATAAAAGGACCAGATCAGAAGATAAGCAGAGAAATACATTTATTTAAAATGTATTTTTAAATACAATATATACAACTAAATATCTTAAAACAGTAAAAAAGCTGAAAAATTAATGCAAAAGAAAAAATGACTGCTAAAGGAAACAAAACAGACAGTAAAATATTTCAAATCAAGTGAAAAACATAAAAAACGTATTATACAGATTACCAGGATGTATACAGATCTTTCACAAAACCAAAGCATTTCACATTTAGTAAACTTATTTTAAAGATGTAACCTGACTTGCCAATGCTAACAATTGATTAAGTATTAAAGGAAAATGGCAATTTTCTGAAAAAATCTGCAGTTCACCATAAGAGAACACATACTCTTCTCTTGCAATGCCCTGTCTGACACTGTAAATCTAGTTTAGCAAAATTCCCTGGACGTGGAGGCCACTATGGAATCACATTTGTGCCAAAATTTTGAAACAAAACTTTCCTAATATCAGAACAAAAATGCGATATTGAAATGTAAAATAAGAGACTGTAATTTTTGCTCACATCTCGCTCTTTTTCCAGTTTCACTGCTGGCTTCTCACTCGCCCCGCCCCCTTTTTACGTTTACGCTGCCTGAGGATTTGGTTGGACAGTTCTCTTGTCTGGTAGACGTTTCGCCTCATTGGCCAGCAGGTATTTGAGTGACAGCTCTATTCCCTGGAACTATCACTGTGAGACTCGTGGGCTTCAAGAACACACAGAGCAGCCTCAGCTATTAGAAATCATATATGGATCACATCATAATCAGCATATTTAATCAATACTTACAATTGGTTAATCGTGCACTTGATCGTCTGCACAAATCTAGTTTCATATATGATCGCAAATGGCTGTTACTTCTCGCAGTGATGGGGTTCAGCATTGTGATGTGAAGCACCTCATATTTTAGCCTTACTTGGCAAATATGAATTATTAACGTACAAAGGTGTTAATAAAAAATAAATACAGTATTTGACAAGTAAGGTTAAAATATGAGGCTACGGATGCCACAAGGGCCTGAAAAGAGACAAACTTCCCGCCCACACGGGAGAATTGTGCCAAAAAGTTTGGCTTGAAAATGTTGGCACAAATCTGATTCCATGTGCTACCAGCTAAACAAAATAGTATCTATTTGTAGTGAATTCTGGTAGGCAAATAGTGTCAAGACTGGGCATCGTGCAAAAAAAAAAAGTTATCTAACTCAATTGAGCCAATGAAAAAGCTGGTGTTTTCCTCCAGCATGAGTTCAAGACTAATAGAACCTAAAAAGATAAAAACAAAGGACACAGTGAGCTACAAGTATCCCTAAACCACAAAATACAATGCAAAGGTTTGTAGGCCTACAGTACAATAGTACACTGAAACACTACATTTACTACATTTACTGTTTTTAAACTGGTGGTTGGGGGGGCTCCACTGCAAAATTTCTCCCGCAATGTTATTCAAAGTTTAATTAATGTCTTCTTACCACCAAAATGTAAGAAAGAGGTGTTGCTTATATCCGCTTTCAATCCGACAGGAGTCCACTGGATCCATGGCTCACTGAGGAGGGGTGGGGTGAGCGAGAGAAGATAAATGTAAAAGTTAAATGTAACTTTTTAATTGAGAAAAGTAAAGTGTGTTTGCATCACATAACAATCAAAATGACCAGGTTCTAAAATTTAAAATCAATCTCAATCGAACAAAAGTACTTGGTGGAATAGGTTTTAACAAAAACAAAGCCGAAAGACAAACGAAAAAGTAAGGACACCCTTGCTGTTTCCATAGGATTTAAATGGCTAACATGACGATCCCTCCAGGAATTCGCAATGTTGCAGTCGCAGCAAGTAAACACAAATTCGGCCAACCTGCGACAATTATTAGCATTTTTGTCAAATCACAGCAACACTCAAACGAATTAAACAGCTCTTTTTTTCTATTACAAAGCACTCATGGAGGGCTGTTAAATAGCATAATTAAATTGTTTTTAAATGTATGTATTAATAGAAAACAATGTAAGATGATTTGCAGTTTTAACTTATTTCGTCGGTTTTACAGCAAGTACAGAAAGGACCAGCAGGACCGGACCGTATAAGATATAAACTCCGCCCTATTGCAGGAGTCCCTGCACTTACCTCAGGGTCCAAATGAAGTTGTTTATCAGAATACAAAAGCCCAGTTCTTCAGAAGAGAAACCAACAGCAGGAGCCAGAACCCCAAGTGGTGCCCCGAGTGGCAGTTTAACCACAGGAAGTGTGCCAAAGGGACATTGCTCATGAGATGTTATGTTATTCATGTGAATTTCATGAATCAGTTTTGAAGGTGGCGAGTATAAATGTGAGCAGATCTGTGGACTGTGAACCAACTCACCTGTGGGACCAAGACCAGAACAGTGAGAGGATCACGAGATCATCAGGTGAGTTTCTCGGGGAAGATGGAGTCAAACACACCAATTCTGTTGTTGACTGCTGATGAAGGTTGTTTCTCTGCTCTGACTCTTCATCCTACATAGACTTCCTGTTCTTCATCATGACTCCTCCAGCTCTGCTGCTCCTGCTGCTGTTCATCTCACTGGCTGAAGGACACGTCGTCCAATCTTTTAAGGGCACATGTGGTCAGTTCTTTATCACAGATCCTAAAGACCAGAACAATCACATCCCACCCACCATTCTGACTGATAACCAAGATCCAGACCGTTACAAGCAGATCTGCCAGCGTTACAGCTCCCAGTACCGCTACGCCACCCTGTACGACACCAAGAACAAGATCCCAGTCTACTCAGCCTACAAGTACACCGGCCAAGGGAACGTCACGAGGAGGTCCACGTGGAAGATCGAGCCTCAGGTCAGTTCATGTTAATCAAATCTTCTCGTTCTTATAACATGATAAAAAATCTATATACACCAGCAAGATGCCACAGAGACCCCATTGTTGGTGTCGCACACATTCACTTTATGTCAGTACATAACTTTGTTTAAACACCAGGTTCTGGAGAAACGTTGTTTAAACGTTACATGTAGCACCAGGTTCTGGAGAAACGTTTCGTTTTACTACGTACAGTCTTACGTGTATATAGCTTCAACTTCAACGTCAACATGACCCGTGTTTATTATAATGAGACTTCCGCTTCTCTTTACCAGCTGGATAATGTCACAGCCTCACCAAATATGAGCAGTGAGTCGAGCGTGAACGCCAGTATAAGAGGAACTAACCAGTCCCTGAACAAGGATTTCAACTCCACTCTACCCCACTACGAAAAGGGCCACCTGTACCCAGTCTGTCACACTGACAACCAGCCCTGCGCCTACGCCACCTTCACTCTTACCAACGCAGCGCCACAGACATCAAGCAACAACAAGAAATGGTACATTTATGTGGAGAAGAACGTGACCACGGAGTTGAAGAAGAACTGCAACACCGCCCACATCGTGACTGGGGTGGTGCCAGGGTCTGAATGGATGAACAGAAGAGTCAACGTCCCCAGTCACTTCTGGACCGCCTACTGCTGCACAGGGAAACAGGGAGCTTTTCTAGCCCAGACCAATCCTCGCACCACATATAAACCTCAGAACCTCACCGTGGAGCATCTGAACTTGATACTGACTTCTCTGTATGGAAGCATGTTTGAAGTGTTTGGCTCAGTGTGTAAGTGAGATTTCAACATCTCACGATGGTGACATCACAGTAGATGTGTAGACCATCGTAAGGCCTTTCAGTAAAACTGTTTTTCTGCTGCATAATATACCCATTTCAGCATACATCTCTAGAAACTGTGAATTGTTTTGTGTTAAGCACGTGATTTGTATGTAAATCACCTCCATGTATGTATATTTTTTTATTATTGCATGAACCAAATGACTGTAAGACCATATTTTAACCTGAAATAAAAACATTGTAGCATGCAGTGTTTACTGATTATTTTATTATTATTAATAATAATATTATTATTGCAAATGTTGTGTGCTCATTTTTACTGAATTCTCTTAAATTTTTAAAAAGTAGTTATTAAGTTAAGTTAAAAATAATTTTTATATTGCTCAGTTTGCATTTGCTTTTTTATAATTCAGATAAAAAAGCAAACATGAACTGTTCCCCAATGTACGACCACCTTATCTTTGTGGGCTTTGATGATCCTCAGAGTTAAGTTATCAAGCTGAACCTCATCAATATATCTGCCGTTAGGTCCGATCAATGTCACTGTGTTGCACGTGGAGGCGCTGCAGCTGGTCCAAGAAGCTGACGGGGATCAGATAGATCGAGTCAATCTCACCTCCACACAGAGCAGAACATTTTATGGCCTTTATCAAAATACTGACTTACAATCATTCTTTACAGGGACTGTCTCCCTGGAGACACGGAAGTGTCTTGCTCAGGGACAAAATGATAATAAGTGGGGCTTGAACCTGTAAATTTGCTGTCCTCTGGGTCGGAGGCCACTAGGCTACTACCATTACTTCTCTCTCCTGTTCCGGCATTCCTGCAGGTCTGAGGCCCCAGGCGGTGTCAGGATTGACTGCGGCTGTGCTCATCACTGGTGGCCAATCCTGACGTCGCATAAATACCCTAGTTTTCCGCCCCTTCGGAAGGGACTGCATTTTCGTGGACTCTACACAAACTTGACTTTATGTGTTATGTTGTGAGTTCTGGCAATCGCCACACGCCTACGGGTTTGTTTAAGGTTATTCCCCTTTATTTCCCGTTTTGGCCACCGCGCCGTTCTTTATTTGTGTTTATTGTTTGTTTATTAATAAAACGCCTTCCCAACATGTCAAACCTCTGCGCTTCCTTCCCCCGTAAGTCCGTAGGCGTGACAGGGCGTGTCCCCAGCTGCAGGCAGAACAGCTGGATTTTTTACCAGAGGATGAGAGGGTTTCCTTAATTTGGTTCAGACTTGGAGAAATGCACCTTTTTTTTTTTTTGAGAAGGAGGACAGGGTGCTTGAGAATTCACCCACGAGATGCTGAAGGTCGTGCTTGAAGATAACAATCATGCGAAAATTCACACCTACACAGGCACAGGAGGAAGTAACTCGAACGTGAGACCTCTTTTCGAGAAGTAATGCTGTCATGGAAATTCACCAGCCTTGGGTGAAATTAACTTGTAGATCAGTGGACTTGGAAGGATCACTGTGGACCCGATCAAAGAGCTCCAAAGAGCTTGAGAGACGAGGACAGACCGCTGTGTGAGTTTATCATTTATGGTTTATGCACCCACTCAGATTGTTATTAAAGTGAAGTGATTGTGATACACAGCAGCGCAGCACATGGTGCACACAGTGCAATGTGTCCTCTGCATTTAACCATCACCCTTGGTGAGCAGTGGGCACCATGACAATCAGCCGGGGAGCAGTGTGTGGGGACGGTGCTTTGCTCAGTGGCACCTCAGTGGGGATTCGGCAACCTTCCGATTACGGCTCCGTACAGTAATCCAAAAATCACGTTAGACGCTTTTAATTCGTTCCATTTCCAGCCGCGGCTGATTGAAGGTCAAAGTGAAAAATAAAGTTTGAGGTTTTTTGACTGGACGGTAATACGAGCACTGACCTGTCAGCAGGACTCTGGCGTTTTTTAAGTCCCCGGACGCACGATGACCTCTGCGATCCAACTGCTGAGGACCTTCGACGACCTCGGCTCCGCGGACTTCAGGAGGTTCAAGACGCACCTGCGTGACCGCGACGCCATCATGTGGGGGAAGCTGGAGGCGGCGGACCGCTGCGACACGGCCGAAATGATGGTGGAGCATTACACCGCCGCAGAGGCCGGAGGCGTCGCGGTGACTCTCCTGCAGGCCGCCGCAGATCTACTCGCCCCATCTACATCATATATGTTTATTATTATTATTTCTTTATTATTTATTATTGTTTCTTATTGATTATCTACGACAGAAAGATTTCACGATCGCACAACTTCGATCGGACTTTCCAAGACACACAGGTTCATTAAACTCGACAAATACTGTTCTTATTCATTTCATAGTCACGTCTCACCTAAAATGGTCGTTCTTCCTGATAAAACTTTGTTTTTCCACGTTACATAGGACGTGGCCGTGAAAACTCACAGTACTTTTTACCTGCTTTAACTCAATATTAAGTTTGTATACTTACTCAAATTTCTTCTTTCTTCAACCATTTTGTGTCCCTGGTTTTATTCTGCATTTTAACGCTGTAAAATGCATTGAATATGTACACTCACTTCCAAATTAAATGGAAGGCTGAAGGGTCGAGTGGGGGGGGGGGGGGGGGTTATGCACTGTATGCACTGTGATTATGCACTGTATAAGAAATAAATAAAGTTGTTTTATAACCCAATACATTACATCTGTGTATGTATGTGCGTGCTTGTTTTTTTTTGTTTGATGGATATTGATCTTCATTCATACCTTCTTCCTCCACACACCTGTGCCTGGGGCAGGAGGATGGGAGAGGTCTGCTGGAGAACCACATCTACACTTCGTCCAGGACTCACCACATGCATCATATTTCACCGGAAATTAATGAAGACGTGTTTTTAGACAGAGGTGTGACCCTTCACTGGTCTCACGAGTCAATTCGATTATGATTATCAGTGCCTATTTTCTACACGGTCACATGATGTTTTCAAATACAAGAGTTAAGGTCTCGTACTCCTGTGTGGACGCTGTAATATCAGAATCAGAATCAGAATCGTATTTATAGGCCAAGTAAGTGCAAGCACATACAAGGAATTTGATTCCGGTAGATGGTGTCTCTCAAGTACAATGTTGGAAAAAAAAAAACCAACAACAACAATGTGCAAGGGTGTGGTGTTATTGTCCAAGTTGTGGATTGTTTGTGATTCATAAATAACTATATCTACTTTTATGAACAAATAGGCAAAAAACAAACTAAATCTTATATCCAAGTGAACATAAAGTGCAGTGTGCAATGATGGAGGTGATTTACAGTCTCAGCTGTTTAGGAGGGAGATGGCGAGGGGGAAGAAGCTGGTCCTGTGTCGGCTGGTCCTGGTCTGCAGGCTTCTATAACGTCTGCCAGAGGGCAGCAGGTCAAAGAGCCTGTGACCAGGGTGTGAGGGGTCTGAGATGATTTTCCCTGCCCTTGTCCTGGATCTGGAGAGGTACAGGTCCTGGATGGAGGGCAGGGGGGCACTAGTGATCCTTTCTGCTGACTGTACAGTCCTCTGCAGTCTGATCCTGTCCTGTTTAGTGGCTGCTCCATACCAGGTGGTGATGGAGGAGCACAGGACAGACTCAATGACTGCAGTGTAGAACTGGATCAGCAGCTCCTGTGGAAGACTGTACTTCCCCTGTTGCCTCAGGAAGTACATCCTCTGCTGGGTCTTTTTGAGGATGGAGGAGATGTTGGTCTCCCACTTCAGGTCCTGAAGTGGGAGGTCCATTTTAATATGCTACAATGAGCAGAAAAACTCTGCGTTCGGTCCACACTCACCTTGCAACAGTCGTATATATATATACTGGTAGTTCTCCTTGAAATGCACACGGCACAATGCTGTGAGCGGAGTTAGTGGTCTGCCCCGGTCCCGATGCAGGTCAACTCTCCGCCAAGCAGAGAACCCCAGCAGACTGCACCAAGATCCTGTGGTCCCTTTATTATTTCATTACGTATCACTTTACACATAAAACGCAGTAACGTTTGGTACAGTACCGGCCAAAAGTCTGGACACCTTCTCATTCAATGTGTTTTCTTTATTTTCATGACCATTTACGTTGGGAGATTCTCACTGAAGGCATCAAAACTATGAATGAACACATGTGGAGTTATGAACTTAACAAAAAATGGTGAAATAAGTTTTTGTTTTATATTCTAGTTTCTTTGCTCTGATTACTGCTTTGCACACTCTTGGCATTCTCTCCATGAGCTTCAAGAGGTCGTCACCTGAAATGCTTCTCCAACAGTCTTGAAGGAGTTCCCAGAGGAGTTTAGCACTTGTTGGTCCCTTTGCCTTCACTCTGCGGTCCAAACCATCTGGATTGGGTTCAGGTCCGGTGACTGTGGAGGCCAGATCTCCACTTTTTGTTAAGTTCGTAACTCCACATGTGTTCATTCATAGTTTTGATGCCTTCAGTGAGAATCTAACAATTTAAATGGTCATGAAAATAAAGAAAACACGTGGAATGAGAAGGTGTGTCCAAACTTTCGGCCTGTACTGTATGTTCTGACAGCCCAGAAACACAAGTAATTGCTGCTGCTCTTGCTCTCTTCTCCTACTCCAACTAAACTTACGGCAGCGTGGTTTATTGCCGTGCGCATGCGCAGTTGCCTTTGGTAGGACGTTTCGATAGGTAGGACGAAATGACAGAACACCGGCACTACTTTTTAACGAGAATTTTATACCGCCGCCAGAAAAAAAGCAACTTCAATACGATATGATGTATATCGATTATGTTCTGCACTGCATCGCGACTCGTCGATTATGCGATGAATTTCAACGCCCCTACTTTCAGAATTCATCACAGCCCACATGCCGTCAGTCATATCCGGACAGCAGCATATTTTTTGATTGATCTGCTTTAACATAAGACCGGTGTTTTTTTGTGGGATTTCATGTCTTATATTTGCATATTTTACAGCTGGCCAGCGGTTTGGGTGGCGACCACGCCCCTTTCCGCCCAAACCGAAAGTCGTCTCACCGGCGCGTCCAGGATGAACTCGGTCCCGGTCCTGCTGAGGAGGACGCTGGACAATCTGGCCGCGTCCGACTTCAAGCGGTTCCGGCAGGAGCTGTGCGACCTCGGCCTCGCCTGGGGGAAGCTGGAGGAGGCCGACGTGGGCGACACGGTGCAGCTGATGGTGCAGGCGTTCCGGGTGGAGCTGGCGGGGGTCACGACCGTGTCCCTGCTGAGGACCATGGGACAGAACCAGCTGGCTGCGGAGCTAGAGAAGAAGCTCAGTGCAGGCGAGGAACATTGTAATATTAAAATTGGAATGAAATTTTGGGTAAAATGCATCCATATGCTGGTTGAAATAGTTCAGTTTTATTTCCTCTCTGGTGTACTGGAGGGTTAAAATACCAAAAGTCGTAAAAAAATCATGTTCAGGAAAAGGATACTAAAAAAAAAAATGCTCAGAGAGTCCCAGCGAGCGTGAAGGGAAGCATCAGTACCTGCATGAAGGAATTATTGGCCATATTTGTGTGATTGGTGACCCCTTCCCTTCCACGCAATGCGAGATGTTGTGTAGCGGAGGAGGTGGAACGGTCTGGAATGGATGCAGGGTCTGCAATGTGTGGCCTGCAGCTGACCTTGACCTGGTGCCTTGATTTCTTTTCCCCCGGCATGTGGATGAACAGGGATTCGATTCTCCTCTGCTCTTTGTCCAGGGGGGTCTCCTGAGGCTGCACGGCCTGGAGGGTCCGGAGGACGCCCGACCGGCGCTGCCCCAGCGAGTGTGGTGAACATCACGGCCTCCGATGGATCTGTTGTCCACGCACATACAATCTCTCGTTGCAACATTGGTGGATCTGTGAATTTTAGCACCAATAATAAGAAATGAGCTGCCTGGGTGAAATTCTCTCTTTTATAAAGTGTAATTAAAGTGTAATATACACACACACACATACACGTTTTTAAGGCTTCAGTGAAACAAAATTGTAAAACTATATTTTCTATTTAAGACGAAATGGATGTCGTTCCACACTAGAAGACGTCTCATGACAATTTATCATGCGGAGTCACCCTGACAGACATATTATTGTGCATTTTACTTGACTGTGCTCAGCATATGATGTCGTGTGATGGCATTAAAGCAGGTGTCCCCAACTCTGGGGTGTCTCCAGGGGGACTGTCCCTGTAACTACTGATTGTAAGCAAGAAAAAAAATCTGTATTGGTCCAGAATTCCCACTCAAATAAACTCAACATGTATTTTTTAATCTATACTGAATACTGGCCGAGTGTTTGTGGATGTAGACGTACCGGGAAACGTTTAAGTTATGTGTAATGCAAGAAAAATGCAAGAACAGGTTCTTCTTTGAAATTCTGACTAGAACCTTCAAGCGATTCAAGCAACATGAATGTAAAAGTTCACGTATCGACACCAGGAACTGGAAGAACCGGGTGTGCTTGTTATAATCTACATTTCGGTACACTAGTGACAATCCTGATGTTTCCCAAGTTCCTAAAGATCAACCAGTTTATAATTTATACAAACATTTTATAAAATGTCGCGGTTTGATTAATTGTGCGTTTGAAACGGACTTAAAGAGATTTCACAACGTTCTCCTTATGGCCAGCAGGGGGCAGCTTGGTTTTTGTTGTTGTGGCCACCAGGTGGCATCCCCCCTGTGGTCTGTGTTGGTTCTAATGGCCCAGGCGCATGGATCAGTCGCCTCCATCACCTCTGCTGGTGACCGACAACGGAATATTCACAGCTAACGTCCTCCGTTCCAACTCCGCTGCTGCAGCCTGAGCTCTCTTGGAACGTCACTGTGGAGTAGGTGACGTCGTCGGTGGCCTTCGTGGTGGCTTGATCAGGGCTGAGTGTGGAGTCTCCAGTCTCCTCATGTGGAGGACAGCTGGTGTCTTTGATCTCATCGTATTCACATTGTCCCGAAGAGACCTAACAAATATGTAAAATACAGCTTTCTAAAAAAATTATTACAAAAACAATTCAACATTCTATAACTCGGACTATAAAAGTCTAAGTCTGGGGGAAGCTGTGGTCTCGCGGTTAAGGAAGCGGCACCATAATCTGAAGGTTGCCGGAGCCGCCAAGGTGCCACTGAGTAAAGCACCGTCCCCACACACTGCTCCCCGGGCGCCTGTCATATCGGGGATCAATTTTCATGACATGATACTCACCTCCCCACATTTCTCTAGGTTCCTGCTGGCTGATGAAATATGACCTACAGATATAATAAACAGGTGAACACTAAAGGTCACAAAAAGAAGAAGAAACAAATTATGACAAAAATGAACTGCATATGAAATATTAGGGACCACAGAGGGTCAAAGGTCAACGTCGGCCACTGCAGGGTCACTCACCTCGCGTCTTGCTGACCTTGTACCTGTACAACGCGAGGAGAACGAATCCCAGTACCGCTGTGCCGACGATCAGAGGCACGAGCAGAATGGTTTCCATGGCAACTGGTTGCAAGACAAACAGCAGGTCAGAATGGAAGGTTGAAGAGCACGACTGTGGATGCGGTCAGTGTTTTATGTCATGAACGGGGTCTAACTCGCAGAAATTGACCACACAGACTTATCTTTAGTAAATCCATGACACCGTATCCGCCTTTTTACCGGACGTCCTCATGCCTCATTCCCCTACGACGGCCCTTATTTCTGAAAATGTGCACAACTGCATAATAATCCGCCTTCACGCGTTGCCACGCACCTTTCCTCTGTGTCAGCAGCACTGCCGTCGTGAAGCGAGCGTTCTGACCATCGCCCTCTACACACCACTACATCCCAGAATCCTCTACCCGCCAGCCAGCGACGGTGACAGTGAAGGCGTGTGCGGCCGGGGCGTCCGTCAAATGGAACCTGCCTCGAGTCGCCTGCAGTGTCGAGGCCACCAGTCCCCGTTCCAGACAGGCGGAGGTGTTTCCCATGATGCTCGCTGGCCGCACCCTGGTAGCTGCAGGTGACTGTGACAGACTGCCCTTCATATCCGGCCACAGTCACTACTGTCAATCAAACAAATCCAGTGTTTTATATGAGATTTTACATCTTTCTATGAGAATAAAATCCAATTTAGACGTACATTTATTTACATTCACTTCCCACTTGGTGTAGATTAAATCCAAATCTTGCGTCCCACAGCAATACGTCCCAGAACCCTCAGCGGCCAGGCCGGTGATGGACACCGTGAGGACTCGGGCGGTGGTGTTGTCAGACAGTGCGAATATTCCGTGTACGGCTTCGTCCCGCCCCTCCACACTCTGAATGAGAACGTCTCCCAGACGGGAACTTTCCTGCTTATAGAGCTGCTTGACATGTTCACCATGAATCTGTTCATACGGGCATCTGAGCTGAACTTCTCCACCTTCATATCCACTGTTCCCAGAAGAAACAAGTACGGGACAAACGATTCGTCCTAATCAAAAAGTGGAACTGTATGAGATGGTTAATGTATTTTTCCCTTTTGCACTCACCGAATATAACCACATACGTGACAACAGTAACACCTGTGGGGGATCGTGCCGCCGCACACGAGTACAGTCCGGCGTCGGTCCCCGTTCCCCTGCTGATGGTTACGGTCATGGTGTCTTTCTGCCCGTCCCCAGACAGGGAAAATCTGTCTGGCGTCGCCGTCGTGACGAGCTGCCACTCGTTTCGCTCCTTAACTCTGCAGAGAACTTTGAGACGCTCCCTGAACACGGATGGATACCGACAGACAAAAGTGATGCTTTCTCCCTGATAACCGACCTTCCTGGTTTCTCCACTGCGCTGGTCTGTGGATTAAACACAAATTGCTTCGTCTGCATCTTACAACATAATTCACGTTCATGGAGTAAAAAACGTACCTGATATCAAGAGGAAGCTGGAAATGAAAAGCGTCTTCACTGTACAAGCGCTCCTTTTATAGAATCCAGCCTGCAGGAGGGATATAAAGAGATTCATATTTCACCCAACTGCGCTGTGCCTGAGCATCACCCGCACTGAATGTATGACGGAGGCGACTTCCTGCCCTGTAGACATGGGAGGACACTCCTCCACTCCGTCCTATATTGGAGGGACTAATATCACCTGCTGGACAGTTCAAGTTTACATTTACATTTGCAGGATTTACCAGACGCCTTTATCCAGAGCGCCTTACAATCAGTAGTTACAGGGACAGTCCCCCCCTGGAGACACTCAGGGTTAAGTGTCTTGCTCAGGGACACGATGGTAGTAGGTGGGGTTTGAACCTGGGTCTTCTGGTTCGTAGGCGAGTGTGTTACCCGCTAGTAACTAGAGGTTGCAGAATCATTGTTAAATTTACAGTATATCACAGGCCAGAGAGTTAAGTAGTAGTCAGTAAGAACAAATAAATGACACTTTAATCTCTGGTTACGTCACTGTTCCTGGGTTGAAGAACGTTTTTTAAATCGTACCAAATACAAGGTTGGATGGAGCCTGCAGGTTTCTCACTGAGCCCCTTTTCGCCAGGAGAGCCGGCGTGCTTCACTGTTCAAAGTGCTGAACACAAATTCTCTCTTTATACCTTCGGCTTTTGGAGAAACTTCCTCTGATATTTCACATCTTAAAATCTATTAAAAATCTCCCATTTAGAAGTTCATTTCAAGTCTTCAAATCTGTTGCTGTCAACTCCCCAGAAGATCCAAAGAGCAGTCTCACACCATCAGTGAAGAAGAATTAGAGAGAAAGACATATTAAATGTGGCCAAATCAACTCTGAAATAGAAAGGATGCATCAGCAACACCCAAACACCCGGAAGCCCATGGAAAACATCCCTAGTGAAAAACACCCCTCCACATCAGTTGGCCAGTGAAGAACCCTCTCCGGGAGGGAGCTGTAGGTGTGTCCAAGTCAACCTCAAAACAAATGCTTTAGAACAGTGCAGATGGACAAAGATCCAAAGCATACTGCAAAAACAACGGAAGTGGAATGTGATGCAATTCAGGTCAAGGGTTAATAAGCAGGAACTGAAGACAGTTGCAGCATAGTGGTGCAACATCTTCAGAAAGAAACTTCCTCTGATATTTCACATCTTAAACAAAATTCTAAGGCTCACGCAGAACTGGGCCACACATTTCACACCCAAATATTCTGCCCATATGGTGTATATATCCCTCCATGCGTGCCCCCTTCTCCAAAACTATAGGGAATTACATGTAAATTAAAGCGAAACATTAACACACTGGTCTAGGACGGGAGTAACCAGTTGGTGGAAGGAAAGGCAGCCCACAGAATCTGACCAAATACATTTATTGCAACACAAACACGAAAGACAGGAGCCTATGGGCAGTGCCTAATAAAAGTACAATATAAAACATGCGAAATTGCATGTTTTTGCATGAAATTGCAGCATGGAGCAGCACTTGCCTGGGATGTCTACATGAAGTAACCATGTCCAGCTGGCAGACATTAGCGGGTGCATGTTTTTCCCAGGTTCTTTTTGGCGGAGCAGGACTGAAGATGTGATGTATACATCATGCAGTAAGATAAGATAAAGACTAAACAAAAAAAGGGGAAATAAGTGAAAACATGTTTTATATTCTAGTTTCTTTGCTCTGATTACTGCTTTGCACACTCTTGGCATTCTCTCGATGAGCTTCAAGAGGTCGTCACCTGAAATGCTTTTCCAACAGTTTTGAAGGAGTTCCCAGAGGTGTTTAGCACTTGTTGGGGTCCAGCTCACCCCAAACCATCTCGATTGGGTTCAGGTCCGGTGACTGTGGAGGCCAGGTCTCCAAATGTGTTCATTCATAGTTTTGCTATCTTCAGTGAGAATCTACCAACGTAAATGGTCATGAAAATAAAGACAACACGTTGAATGAGAAGGTGCGTCCAAACTTTCGGCCTGCACTGTATCTGTATTGCAGATATATACAGCATACATCACATTTCAATTGAATTGTAGTCTATGTGGAGAAACCAGCAGAAAGAAATACAACATATACAAGATTTTCACACAAAATTAATCCCGTGAGGATTTGCCTTGTGTTCTGATAGCCACATGCGATTGCATCACTTTTGAATATCTTTATCATATTTGCTCTATGGAGCCGAGACACTAAGAAATATTTATTTATTAATTATGTAAGTTGGTCCCTTTAAATTATTTCAGTAAAAGTGAGTACCAGGTGCTGAAAAAAGATCCGAAGCAACTTCCCGATGAAAACTGTGTGAGGTTCAGCAAAGCAACATTGGTCATTAAGATAATGTGAAGTGACGTGATTGTCATTGTGAAACACTGCAGCACAACATACGGTGACACAAATGTGTCCTCTGCTTTTAACCATCACCCTTGGTGAGCAGTGGGCAGCCATGACAGGCGCCCGGGGAGCAGTGTGTGGGGACGGTGCTCAACTAGGCAGCTTGTGATTCAAACCGACAACCTTCCGATCACGGGTCTTCTTCCATAGCCACTAGGCAAGCCACTGCCCCATGATAACTCCAACACTTTAGATAACAAAGGCCATCCACAAGGAAGACTAGGATGGCTCTCTTTCTAACAGTTCATAATGTTGAATGGACCCAGAGATTTGTATGTAAATGTGTGAGGAGAAGTGGTGTATGTGCAAGCTTTTGACATATTGAGGGTTGGCACAAACTGAAGCTTGGAACCTATTAATCACCCAGCACGTCAAAGCATACTGTGAGGAATTTATAAGGAAGAATAATCTAAGAAAAAGGAGCAAAAATTATTCAATTATTACCCCAAATGAATGAACCAATTATTGGCTTGTACATGCATTTCTACACTATGACCCATTATTACATTATAATAATTGGACACTGTGCCAATTCAGGGTATCCGTGGATGCTTAAACAAAAAAAGTAAATGATTTGTTATTAACTTTCAAAAATTAAGGCTATGAATATAATTTAAAAAAATAATTATTAAACCCCTTAAAATAAAGCACACTCAATAAATGTATTTTCTTGGTAGCCTCTACATAATTTGCAGAACTTAACTTTATTATTGTGGTGTCAGTTTGTTAAAAACAGCATAAAATGGCTAAGCTACAAGAAAACTGATGTGTTTGTAAGTGCCAAAAATGTCCCATAAGAAACCCTTTTATAAACACACTTTTGAACCCATATTTATCTTAAGGTTAATTAATGCAAGCATTCGTTTTAACTTCACATAGGTGTCCGCCTGTAGACAAGGTGGCACATTTTCTCCTTCTCAAGTCATGCATCAAAGTTCAACATTTTTTATTCATACAAATGACATAATGACATAATTAGCGAGTGTAACGGTGTCAATATTGATGTTGGACTGATGTGTGTCTCCAAAAGTGGTTTCTCTTAGAAGGCCACCCTCTGCATTATAAACCAAGTCAGGATGAGGCGCGAGAACCAAGACTAAATTGGAATGTTGTGTCGGACTCACTGCAGCCAAGGTTAGAAATGGGATCAGTAGTGAGGGTCATTATGGACATGGCAAGACACTACAGCACACAAAAAGCTATGGATGTCCAGCTTTAAACTGCCTAGGAGACGCTGAACAACAGACTGGCGAGACCTGGACACAGAGGAACTGGAACATGATGTGGGGCTGCTCAGTTAGTGAATCAATCCTCAGCCCCTGGAGTGGAAATAAAACAGGATGCCGTCCAGACCACATTTGGATTTACGAAGACCAACACTGGTCTCTTACATCCCCTGACGGGGATGGAATATGATGCTCCTATGAACAAAACACCTCGGTCCAGAGCTAAGTGATGAGAAAGCCCATCATTAGGCCATCACTTCACTTTTTTTTTTTATTACACATAATTTAGATTTTTTTTCCAATTGCGTTTGTATGTATGCAGGAGGAGAACAAATCGGTGGCCACTGGCCCTCTTCCACAGCGTAGTTGACACTTCCCTCTACAACGCCTGTCCTGTGAACCTCGATCGAGCCATCCTGGCAGCAGGAGAAAACATGAAATTCACCCGCAAGGTGCACATTCTGTCCACAGGAGATGGACTCACACCCAGAAAAATATGATCTCTCTATTTCAATTATCAACATTCATCAATGTTCATCTTTCTAAAATAAAGGTTTTTCGTGTCAAGTTGTGTTTTTAATATATTTAGTGGGACAAAAAAAATATAGATTTGTTGTAACAATCACCATGTAATTAGAAACCAAAATTCCAGAGGAAATTTTGATGCGCCTGTCCGGGTGTTGGTCACAAGGCCGGGAGTTGTCCTCCAGAGCTGGTGTCATCTGTAGGAGCGGGCGGTTGCAATGAAGTGGCCGATGGAGCAGGTGGTCACATGACATTTGGTAATGTTCAAAAATGCTAATGCTAGCATGCTAACGTCAAAATGTTAACAGTGTTAAATGTTGACCCTGTTTGAGCGTTAATAGAGCTGCCACGCCCAGTCCGATCACTTATAAAAGCAATAGGACACTTCACAAAATAGAGTACTAATTTTGGATATTTAGCTTGCTGGTGTGTGTGCTTCGGTCTATAAAATAAAACTATTTTGCTCCTCATTGACACTTTTTTTTGTTTTTCCAAAATTGTGTGTGATCCACAATTTTGGCAAGCATGTCAAAACATGTATGACATGGAAGGCTTCACAAAAGTCTCCCATATCTATACAAAATATCCCACACACTGACTGACCTGCAAATATGAAAGACACACATTCACAAAATATATGTAAAATATATATAAAATATAAAAAATATAAGTCTGGTTTATTTACAAAAATTGAGTGTTTCAAACTTTGCAGCGTTTGCAGACCCAGTGACCATCATCCCTGCAATTGGTGCAAGTGAGTTTGTAACCCTTTGCACAGGTAAACCTGCTGCGATTTCTGTTGCAGTTCTTTTGTACCTGGCGCTGAGTTGTCCATACAAGTCCTGGCACAGCAGCAGCAGAATCCTCTTTTGTCTTCCCACCCTGCAAATGCCTTGTACAGAACGTAGGAATTTGCCACCACCAGGTCCAGTATGTTGTAAAATACAGCTCCTGGCCACCTATTGAAGTGTGGCGTGGACATTATGGACCAGAAGGTTCGACGGTACACCGTACGCGCAGGAACACGGCGATGGCATTGGCTGTATGCACACAACCGCGTCAGCAAAAAATTCCCCAAAAAAATTTGTGCACACTTTTCCAAATTTGGCCAAATTTCCTCATAGGTCCCACCAAAGTAATTGATATCCAGTCTCTCTGTTGTTTCAAGGTCTTTGTGTGGTGGCCTGTTTCTGGCTAAAGCAGTGTAAAACGTGTGGTGGGGTGAGAGAACAGAGTGTAAAAAAACTGGCAAAATAGAGATTAAAAAATGAACAGTTTCTAATTTATTAACACCGGTAAATTATTATTATTATTATGTGAATATTGTATGTAAAAAGGTACCAAGGTTACAGAGAAAACAAAAATGAGAAGAAAGAGTAAAGGGAGAGAGAGAGAGAGAGAGAGAGAGGCAGAGCCATGAGAAAAAATGAGATGATAGAGCAGACTCGAAAACCGGAAAATCCGGTTTGATGGAAAGCCAGCTGGGAAAGAAAGGCCCTTTCCCACATGTGAACATGGCCTAAAGGAAGTTGTCACGGACCAAACAGAACCTGTTGTTTCTGATGTCACGCCCCTGGTGCCTCTCATCTGGGAAAGACAAAGAGAATGGGCGGTCCCGACGTCCGACACCTCACACGTTTGGCTCGGGAGATGTTGCAGTGCAGTTTGACAAAGGGATGCAAAAACTGGTTGGGTCTCTCCCCAGTCTGTTTTGCCAGGTAATTTCTGAGACTTGTCGAGTGTGAAAAGTTCACGCCACACTGGACACACTGATCCGTCTGGTGTGTGTTCTCTGGTGAGTTCTCAGATTTTGCCGTTGTGCAAAACTTTTCCCACACACTGTACAGTGGTAGGGCTTCTCTCCTGTATGCACTCTCTGGTGTACTTTAAGGTATGATCTCCCCGAAAAGTTCATCCCACACTGTTCACACTGGTAGGGCTTCTCTCCAGTATGTATCTTCTGGTGTTTTTGAAGGTATTCTGCTTGTGAAAAGCTATTACCACATTGTTCACACTGGTAGGGTTTCCCTTCGATATGTGTCTTCTGGTGTTTTTTAAGGTATACTGCTTGTGAAAAGCTCTTCCCACATTGTTCACACTGGTAGGGCTTCTCTCCAGTATGTATCATCTGGTGTTTCTGAAGGAGTTTTAATCGCGCAAAGCTCTTCCCACACCTTTCACACTGGTATGGCTTCTCCCCAGTATGTACCTTCTGGTGTTTTTGAAAGTGTTTTAATTGCATAAACCTCTTCCCACACTGGTCACACCGGTAGGGCTTCTGTCCAGTATGAATCAATTTGTGTATTTTGAAGAGTGCTTTAAGCAAAAAACCCTTCCCACATTCTGTGCAGTTGTAGGGTTTCTCACCAGTGTGCAGTTTCTGGTGTAATTTAAGACTCAATGACTTTCTAAAACTCTTGCTGCAGTGGGCACACTGGTAGACAGGCTTCTTGTCTGTATGCACCATCTGGTGACTTTGAAGCTCAGATTTTCGTGCAAAATCCTTCCCACACTGTTCACAGCGGTAGGGCTTCTCCCCAGTGTGTATTACCAGGTGAATTTTAAGACTTCCCATGCGTGAAAAACTCATGCCACACTGGACACATTGATGTGGCTTCTCTCCAGTATGTATCTTCTTGTGGACTCTAAGGTGTGATAATTGCTTATACCTCTTGTCACACTGATCACACTCGTAGGGCTTCTCTCCGGTATGTATCCTCTTGTGGGATGCAAGTCGTCCTGACTCAATGAACCTCTTCCCACACTGATCACACTGGTAGGGCTTCTCTCCGGTATGTATTCTCTTGTGGATTCTAAAATGTAGTGAATACATAAACCTCTTGCCACACTGATCGCACTGGAAGGGCTTCTCTCCGGTATGCATCAATTTATGTGTATTCATTTGTCGTTTAGATGTAAAACTCTTCCCACATTCTGTGCAACTGAAGGGTTTCGGACTAGTGTGAATTCTCTGATGTAATTTGAGACTATACAAACGTTTAAAACACTTGCTACAATGGGCACACTGGTAGGGCTTCTCAAGTGTATGCACAGTCTGGTGTCTTCGAAGTAATATTGGTTGTGAAAAATTCTTCCCACATTGTTCACACTGGTAGGGTTTCCCTCCAGTATGTATCTTCTGGTGTCTTTTAAGGTATAATGTTTTTGAAAAGCTCTTCCCACATTGTTCACACTGGAAAGGTTTCTCTCCAGTATGTATCTTCTGGTGTTTCTGAAGGGGTTTTAATTGCTTAAACCTCTTCCCACACTGATCACACTGGAAGGGCTTATCAGTATGAATCAGTTTATGTCTATTAAGGTGTGACTTGCATGAAAAATGAAACCCACATTCTATGCAATTGTAGGGCTTCTCATCAATGTGTGTTTCCTGGTGTGTTTTCAACAGCGATTCTTCTGAAAAACTCACACCACACTCTTCACAATGGTAGGGCTTCTCTTCCGGCTCAGTGACTTCTTGCTTTATAAAGTTTGACGCTTGTAAAAATCCAATTTCACACTGTTCACCATTGACGGGCTTCTCTTTAATATGCATCTTCAGATGACTTTTGAGTTCACGTAAATCTACAATTTTAGAGCAAAGACCACAGAGGGAGGACTTCTCTTCAGCAGCTTCCACTGCGTTTGTCTCAAATTTCTGTACTTGTGTAAGATGTCTGCCACACTTCTTATAATGGTGCAGAGGTTCTTCAGCTTCCTTCTTAGGTTTTTCTGCAAGGACAAACATATGAAGACAGTTTTAAATTCAATCAGTTATAACAACAATTCAGTCACAGTAGGGCATTTGATAAAGTGAGTAATTCACATCTAGGAAGGCTATTCAGAAAATGCACCAGATACCGAAATTGTCCCTCATTTGACAGGTCGTGTGTGAGACTTCAGCTCAGCAGCAGCAAACAGGCACACTGAGGCCCTCACGCTCACGGGTGTGATAGAATTTAGATAATACATTAGTGCAAATTTCTGCAAGTCTATATCATAATGTCTGTGTTATTTTGTCAGCTGGTTATAAGATGCCATAGAATCTTCAACCCTTTTACTCCCCAGAGACAGGGAATAGATAAATCGACAAGTGGCCATGCAGTCCCACAAAAATGCAGTCCGACAAAAATGATATCTGGGCAGCATGGGCGTGCACAGAAGAAAATTGCTGATGGGCAACCACCCATGTCGCCCATATCACACACTGCCACTGACCAGACGAATACAACACTGCAAATTCCATCATCTTGTCCTAAAGGAAACACTGAGTAAGTTATGTACGAGTGTACATAAAGGACGATTGTGAATGTAACCTATAAAATACAATGCCATCTAAGTAATATGCAAGTGGTACACCAGAGTCTGAGATTAACTGCAGGATTCACAGTGGATGACAATCAGTAATAAATAATATTCATATAAAAAAAGTAGGCATTCACTAATGGATTTTGATGGCAGTCTTATCGGAGAGCAAATACAAATACTTTGAGGTGGTCCTTTCTACCAGAAACACACATTACCAAACCCGGATCTGTGACAATTCATAAAACACTGACTAGGCCATTCATTTTTGTGCTGTTTTTTCCTTACACACACTTTTGTCATCTAATGCTAATATTACTCAGCTCAGTTATTGAGATAATAACATTTGTTCAAATAAAAACCTTTCGCTTGTCATTTCAAAATGTCTGTATCAAAAACAAAACTCATTTGATTTTCAATTAAAACAAGCAGTGAAGAATTACATTCACTGTTACATTTTCCAAGTAAATATCTGAACATCAGCTCCTGTCACACTAAAAGATACTAACCATAAAAATATACTTTTCCTAGTATGTTGTTATAATAATATGCCCTCATTGGTCTCAATGTTCAAATTAATGAATGAAATCTTTATTTGTCTGCAAATACAGAAAACAGTGCGTATAGTTTCTTGTTCTAAATTATTTGTATACTACTAATCACTGCAATTTGCATTTTTGAGCTGTGCAAGTTGCTCTATTGCTAATGACATGGTTATGTCATATTATGTCTTATTCTCCTCACCTTTGCCGGTTGGTATTAGTATTTTACCGCAGTCCAGGGGTGTAAGAACAACTGAACACATCTTCAGAGGAACATGTATTACATTCTGGTCTGCACGCCGCAAGTCAGCAGGTTTCTGCCAAAGACTGGAATCCATCTTGGAACCCTGAAGAAGAAGAGACAGAACATGGTGTAAACATGGTGTATTTCACCTCATGAATATTAAACTGGACAATTCATGGCACATCACCGCATTAAATTACCATCACTAATCAGTTCCATCTAATAGAAAAGTTTTAGCCTTTCTAAAGCCCAAGGTAACTTTACAGAATAATAAAATAAGTTTAAAAATAGTGCTGCACGATTAATCTAATCGCAATCGTAATCGCGATGTCAGTCTGTGCGATTACATGAACGCAAAAAGCTGCAATTTAAATGATTAGTACATGGATTGGATCGGCAACATATCCGATCCATTCTCTCAAAGTTTGCGAGCTGACTGAAATCTCACTTCAGTCGGATGCAGTGGTGGCCTAGCGGTTAAAGAAGCGACCCCGTAATCAGAAGATTGCCTGTTCGAATCCCGATCCGCCAAGGTGCCACTGAGCAAAACACCGTCCCCACACACGTGTGCTGTGCTGCTGTGTATCACATGTGACAATCACTACACTTTACATGTGACGTGTTTGGTCACATGACTTTGGATTCGGAGACATATGGTTAGACGCTGCATCGTACGTCAACGTCGCCGCCATATTGCGATAGGCTCTGCTGTGGCGTGAAGCATATACCAAAGCTATGCATTCCTGTATTCAGGTCAGCCTCCAAACAACGTTTTGGCTAAACGTAGGCATTAACTATTTAGACTGTTCTTAGCTGTTTAGTTAACTTTAGTTAATTGTGTTCAAGTCAGCCTCCAAACAACGTTTTGGTTAAACGTAAGAACTATAATATGGGATTTTATAATGGCCAAATATAATCAAAACAGTTGTTTAGCCTTACCAGGGTTTGTCGTTCGACAGTAATGTAAAAGAGTTTTTTGTGATTTATTTAATTTAGTAGAAAATTGCATTTTGAAAGCACTGGGCATTTCAGGTTGTTATAAGTAGTTTGTATGTTTCACTTTGAAATTAAACATTTCACTATTAGTATGCGACTTTTCATTGATATCCAAGCAAGTGTCCTTTATCATATCGCAATATTGATCTCAATAATCGCAATATGTCTTTTTCCCCCAAATCGTGCAGCCCTATTTAAAAAGCAGAAAAATAAACATTGATTTTTATTGTTGTCAAACTGAGTTAAAGCAAATAAGTCCGTTTAAACAGGAAGAGAATCCTAATGTCATCCTGAGCTCCAGAGCCAAGGAGCAGAACAATGGTGATCAGAATAAAGGAATAATAAGATGAGTGGCTGAAGATGACATGGGCGATACGAAGCAGGTCACATAAATAAGGAGGGGCAAGGTTATGGATGCACTTAAAGTGAGAATTATTTTTTTTTATTCATCCTAGCTTGTATTGGCAACCAATGAAGATGTAGGGGAACTGGAGCGACGTGTGCTCTTGAAGGAGTACAACCTATGACACAAGCAGCAGAATTCTGAAGAAGCTGGAGTTAATGGAGAGAAGTGTTTTGTTTAAAGTGAAGTGATTGTCATTGTGAAACACTGCAGCACAGCACACGATGACACAATGAAATGTGTCCTCTGTATTTAACCATCACCCTTGGTGAGCCATGACAGGTGCCCGGGGAACAGTGTGCTTTGCTCAGTGGCACCTTGGCATAATGCATACATGCAGGCTGCCACTCAAGATCATTGGAGACCCCTCACACCCTCTGAACTATGCTTTTGAGTGGCTCCCCTCCCCTCCCCCAGCTCCGATGTCCCGGCTGCAGGACACAGAGGAGGAAGGTCGCCTTTGTTCCTAAAGCTGTTCTTCTATTGAACTCTGGACATCCCCCCAGAACAACCGTTATCACCACACACACTTTTTAAACGATGCACTTTACTGCTCCTGTTATGTACAGTTATTTATCGTTGTTCATAGCGCAATACAAGGAACATTTTATTGTGTGTCATATGTTGTGTCTATTGTAACAAGTGTTATACGTGAGCTGTCCCTCGGGGACAAATACAGTTCTGTATACCACACTAAACACGCACAGCTTTCAAAAAGTAGTCTGGATAAAGCATTAGACAAAATGTGAACCATTCTATAAGCTATTCTAAATGTGCATTTTTATCGGACATGGAGTCATTTTCGGGCCGAGATGCTGAATGACCAGACACAAGACCTGAGAAAAACTGGTGAGGAACACAGAACCGACCTGAAAAGAAGTGTCCACTTTATAACCGCGGAACGACGGGAATAATGGAGCCTGTCGAGTCCTGTCCCTGTCGGAAGGTACCGAGTTGGGGGTTTTATTCGAACCAACAGCAGCGGAACAGATAAACGTCGCGCCGCGGACCCCAAACCGGACGTGACGTCATGTCGCTTACAGTATCATCACATTATTAAAAAGTCACGGGTATTTATTAAAACTCTTTTCACCCGTAAATTTTACCGACTGTATGCAGCACTGGTTGAGAAACATCAGAGGCCGCTTAAAAAAAGAAGCGTAAAGATTTAAATCCGCGAACCGGAAGTCAGTGTCACGTGACTGCCAGCATGTGCTTGTTCGTGTCGAGTTTCATTTTTATAAAAGTAAGTTTATTAATTGTGGAGCACAATTTAACCTTTTAAAATAATTTACAGGTCAAAAGAATTAGGAATAAAAAGTTGTAACTCTGCATGTATTTTAAATATAAATATTTAGTAAGCGTCTGTTGAGCTCCTGTGATTATTTACTTTATTATCATCTGTGTTCTTTCCGTCTTTTTCATTCTGTTCTATTTCCATGTGTTCAATAAAAACCTCACCTGCTTTGTTCAATGACACCATTATCCTTGTTCGGGTTTAGATTTTTATTCTAAAGATTAAATTAAGATAGCTTTACCTTTAAATTCTTCTTCTTAGTGTTTTGGCTTCTCCCATTAGGGGTTGATGCAGTGAATAAACCAGTCTAGTTTTTCACCAGATGCTCTTCCTGACCAGACCCACTCAATTTACCCAGGCTGGCACAAGAAGCACACTGACACGGCCTCCCCAGCGACTGGGTGAAACATCTTGATTTTATAATAATTAGTAATAGTTCCCTTTGATATTATTAATAATGTGTGAGAAAAAACACAATTTTCATTAGCTTAATTTTTATTTCCACAAAAATTTAGACAATAACAGGGATAGCCCCAAATAACAAAAAGGTCAGTAGCTGGTGTTTCCACCATTTGCCGCAATGACAGGTTCACAGCGACGCCTCATGCTGTTCGTTCTGAGGCGATGATTTCCACTCTTCCACAAGTGCTACGCGCAGTGCTGCCAGGTCACGTGGGGGTGGTCCCACGTGACTCATGCGCCGAGTGGTGATGCCTGCGCAGAATGTTGCACCTCCTCCACCAAAGCAGACCCTGGGGACCATGTTGACCTCAGCGTATCGCTCACCTTGCCTTCTCCAGCAACGCTGATGCGACACTCCGCATTGAACAGCACTGTAGACCACTGCTGCATTGTCCAGGTCACATGGTCTTGTGCCCACTGCAAACGTTCACGGCGGCGTCTTGGTGTCATTTACATTTCCATTTTAGGCATTTGGCAGACGCCCTTATCCAGAGCGACTTACAACGTGCTTCCATGTTACCATCGATGAAGTGATCAGTTCTGGTTCACTAGAACTCCCAACTATGAATACAATCTTTTTATTCACTCTGTTGTAGTTTCTATACATAAGTTTGACAATAAGAAGGTTACAAGTTCATCTAAATATTCTCTAAAGAGGAAGGTCTTGAGCTGCCGTTTGAAAATACTCAGTGACTGAGCTGTTCTGGGGTCACCTGCAAAGGTCATCTGGCATTCAAACCAAAATGGTGGAGTCGGTTGCGAATGGTTTGTCTGGAAACCCTAGTTCCCATCGCATCCCGTAAACGGGCCTGCAGCAGTTGCGTAATGGTGTCTGGGTGAATAGGTCCTGAGGTCCTGGTCATCATTGCGGTCGGTCACTCGTGGGTCTGTCATGAACTCTGCCAGTAGTTCTGTGTGTTGATCTGGCTGCCTGCCACCGACCCGAAGGTGCCATGGCCAGGTGACGGTGATCGTCCGTTAAGTGACGTTGTGTGTTCACGGCTGTTTGAATGATGAACTTGGAATGACCTATTGACAATACCAGCTTTTTATACCCACAGAATGTTGAAATTGATGCCACATTGAGGTTGTAAAATGGTATTGGCCCCAATATAAGGCACACCTGTACACAATGACACCATTACATGGAAAACACAAAATGACGTGTGTCCATCACCCCAATATAATTGCCTCCCTATCCCAAAAAGGTCTGAAGTGCAACAAACACCGTATGTATGACGTCGACTAAGTCTCTCACAATGTCCCCAATGTATTGTGAGTAGTGTACATTACCTATCGTTTCCGTACGAGTCACAGCCTGTACAGGCGTATACAACCCGCATAAAACTGCAGAGCTAACTCCTGTTCTCCCCAAAAATAAATACAGAGCGCTTATTATTTATTGCAGGTTTTTCTTTTATTATTTTCCACAGGGTTCTATCCTCAGTCCTGACTCCATTCAAAGCCACGCCCGCCGCGGCTCTCTTAACGCACCCCGTGCATTTTACAAGTCGCGTGTGTGACATCACAACAGCAGCCCGGGTGGGAATGGGTATGGAGTCGGGCGACGGTGAGCTTGTAGTAGAAAAACGCAACGACATCAGGCAACACGACAAATTCGTATCAGCACCTAAAACATCCCATTAATATGTACAGCGGTTCCTACATACTACCACGCGTACTACAGCTTTCTTACAATGTACCTGTTCTAGAGCGAAACCAGTAATAATTTATCATTTATTTTTTACTAAGCTGAAGTATTAGGATAATAACTTTTGCAGTGACGTAAAGATTTATGAATTAGTGAGCGTGAGCTTTTATTGCTAGGCAAGCCACTCATCATATTACAACGGCACATCGCAACATAATGGTAACCGAGCAGCCCTACGCCATACTGGACACAGCGAATCCGCTGACCTCACCGGCGTGTGTTCTCTGGTGAGTTTTAAGATTGGGCCGTTGTGAGAAGCTCTTCCCGCACACCGTACAGTGGTAGGGCTTCTCTCCTGTGTGCACCCTCTGGTGTATCTGGAGGTGGGACTTTTCCGAAAAGCTCATCCCGCACTGCTCGCACTTGTAGGGCTTCTCCCCGGTGTGCAGCTTCCGGTGTTTTTGTAGGTATCCTCTCTGAGAAAAGCTCTTCCCGCATTCTTCACACTTGTGGGGCTTCTCCCCGGTGTGTGTCTTCTGGTGTTTCTGAAGGTATACGATTTGTGAGAAGCTCTTCCCACACTGTCCACAGTGGTGGGGCTTCTCTCCAGTGTGTGTCTGCTGGTGCTTCTGAAGGGGTCTCAAATGCATGAACCTCTTCCCACACTGATCACAATGGAAGGGCTTCTCTCCAGTATGGTTCTTCTGGTGCACTTCAAGGTGTTCTAATAGCAGAAACCTCTTGCCACACTGCTCGCAGCGAAAGGGCTTCTCTCTAGCATGAATCAACTTGTGTGTATTCAGGAGCTCTTTCAGCAGAAAGCTCTTCCCACATTCTTTGCAATTGTAGGGTTTAATATCGGTGTGCATCCTCTGGTGTAATTTAAGACTCGCCGATTGTTTGAAGCACTTGCTGCACTGGGCGCACTGGTAGGGCTTCTCGCCCGTATGCACCGTCTGGTGTTTCTGGAGGTATATCGTTCGGGAGAAGCTCTTCCCACACTGCTCGCAGCGGAAGGGCTTCTCCCCGGTGTGCTTCACCAGGTGAATTCGGAGGCTCGACAGGCGCGAAAAGCTCATGCCGCACTGGAGACACTGATGTGGCCTCTCGCCCGTGTGCACCCGCTTGTGGGACTTGAGGTTTCCGGATTCTGTGAACCTCTTGCCACACTGGTCACACTGGAAGGGCTTCTCTCCGGTGTGGATCAATTTATGGGCGTTCATTTGAGCTTTAAACGTGAAGCCCTTGCCGCATTCTATGCAATTGTAGGGTTTGGCGCCCGTGTGCTTCCTCTGGTGAATTTTGAGATTGAGCAATACCGAAAAAGACTTGCTGCATTGTGAACACTGGTAGGGCTTCTTGCCTGTGTGCACCGTCTGGTGCCTTTGAAGGTCAGCTCTTCGTGAGAAGTACTTCCCACACTCGCCACAGCAGTAGGGCTTCTCCCCAGTGTGCACCACCAGGTGAATTTTAAGACTCGACAAGCGCGAAAAACTCATGCCACACTGGACACACTGATGCGGCTTCTCGCCAGTGTGCACCCGCTTGTGGGATTTAAGGGTTCCCGATCGCGTAAACCTCTCCCCACACTGATCACACTGGAAGGGCTTCTCTCCAGCATGTATGAAGTTATGTCTATTAAGGTTTGCTTTACTTGAAAAATTAATCCCACATTCTATGCAACTGAAGGGCTTCTCGTCAACGTGTGTTTTCAAGAGCGACTCTTCTGAAAAACTCTCACCACACTCTTCACAATGGTAGGGCTTCTCCTCAGGCTCAGTCACTTCTTGCTTTATAAAGATCGATGCATGTGAAAATCCCATCTCACACTGTTCACCATTGAAGGGCTTCTCTTTATTATGCATCTCCTGATGACTTAGAAGATCACGTGCATCTATGATCTCAGCACAAAGACCACATATGTAAGACTCCTCTCCGGCAGCTTCAGTTGAGCTGGTTTCAAAGTGATTCTTCATTTGTGTAAAATGGTCCGGATTTTCTTCAGCTGTCTTTTCTAGGTCTTTCATGAATTTAGTTTCCATCTTCTGCAAAGAAAAACATTTTTAAGTCATTTTTGAACACAAACTATCTGAATACTATGGAAGAGTATAAGAACAAAATTGAAATGACTGTTCATTTTGCAATTGGCAATGCAATTTTCAATTGGAGCATGTAATTTGATACTACATTTTGCAACTGGCAATTCAATGTGCAAAGTGCTGATGCAATCCTTTCTTAAATTTACTTAACTCTGTTTCATATTTGCCATAGGCTTTCTGCACATTTATTCAAAGGGCAATTCAATTGTTTTTTTTTTACAACAATTAGAATAATAGAGGGCAGTGAACTGTATTTAATCCAATTGAGAACATTTGGTTAGTCCTCAAGAGGCAGTGGACAAGAAAAACCCACAAAAAGTTAATTGACAGCAAGTCAGGTCTTGAAAAAAGGACCAAGACTACAAAAATTGACTTTTTGCATAAACTTGATGTACTTGTCAATAACAGCCATTGAAACTTGTAAGATACTTGTAATTATAGTTCAATGCTGACAAACACTATACGAGCTATACAAGCTCTCAACAACCACAGCACTTCATAGGACCGAACACTAATACACTCCAGCACTTTAACTTTCAATCACTTCTGGACTCAACGACCCCCCAGAATCTTCTACAATTTCTTTTAACTTTCACTTTACTCATTTGCACACCATCACCCTAACTGTTAAAAACATAAAAGTGTAATATGTTTGCAATATTTGCGTATTGGTTCTCTGTATACTTGCAATATTTGCAATATTGTGATCTATAGCAGTTGCTTAAGCATTTCACTGCATATCATACCGTGTATGAGTGTGTATGTGACAAATAAAATTTGAATTAGAAAATTTGACATTCTAAAAAACCTTTGGCCACAAAGAAAACGGATGACCAGATTACCACAACACTGCAGATTCCAACACCATTCACTACCATCACCATGTAAAGGAAACACTGATGTAACACTGGATAAGACTCTGTTAAATGCTACATAAAGAATGATTGTAATTTATAGATTACATTCATAATGTCATCTAATTAATATGCCAGTGGTACATCAGAGTCCCTGAGATAAATTGCAGTATTCACAGTATTCAGTATTTATTATATTGTATTCACAATATAATAAATAATATTCATATTAAAAAAGTAGGCATTAACTAATAGATTTTGATGCCAATCTAATCAGAGAGCAAATACAAATACTTTCTACCAGAAACACACATTACCAAACCCGGATCTGTAACAATTCATAAAACACTGACTAGGCCATTCATTTTTGTGCTGTTCATCTTACATACATTTTTGAAAATCTAATTCTGAAATTTCTCAGCTCAGTTATTGAGAAAATAACATTAATTTAAATAAAAACCTTTCACATACCAAATTTTTATTTTCAATCAAAACAAAGTAAAGCAATATGTATTCACAATTACATAAATAGCTTAATAAAACCAAAAGACCTGTTCACACCAAAATTCTAAGACAGTTAAATGTGGATCCTCAGACCAACGAAACCACTATTAGCCATAAAAATCTACTTTTCATAGTATAATATGGTTTCAATGTTCAAATTATTAAACAAAATGTTAATTCTTCTTTTTCGGTATGTTTCTGGTAAAATGTCCCTTTCCTGTTATAAATTATTAGTAATCACTGTCATTTTAATTTTTGAGCTGTGCAAGTTGCTCTATTGCTAATGACATGGTCCAACTTATTCTCCTCACCTTTGCCGGTTGGTATTAGTATTTTACCGCAGTCCAGGGGTGTAAGAACAACTGAACACGTCTTCAGAGGAACATGTATTACATTCTGGTCTGCACGCCGCAAGTCAGCAGGTTTCTGCCAAAGACTGGAAACCGTCCTGGAACCCTGAAGAACAAGTGACAGGACATGTCAGCATGGGGCATTTCACCTCATGAATATTATACTGGACCATTCATGGCACGTCACCGCCTGACATGACCGCCACCAGTCAGTTCCAGCTATTTTTACATTTCAGGACGTGGTTTGGATCTTTTTTATAGGCTATTCTAAATGTGCATTATCTGATGCAAGAAAAAACGTTCGCATTTATTCAAATTCATTAAAAGATAAAAAAAGCAGCATGGTGGGCGTCTCAGCCTCGTCCTCCAGCAGCAGATTTATCGGACATGGAGTCATTTTCGGGCCGAGATGGAAATAAGAAAGATGCTGAATGACCAGACACAAGACCTGAGAAAATCTGGCGAGGAACACAGAACCGACCTGAATAGAAGCGTCCACTTTATAGCCGCGGAACGACGGGAAGGGCGAGAAAGATGGAGGCTGTCGCGTCCTGTCCCTGTCGCGTCAGGCTGGCGACACGGAACACAGCGTCGCCCCGTGGACATGGAACCGGACGTGACGTTGGGTCTTTTATATGCCAACGCGACGCTTTAAAACGGCACGAATATCGACGAAAGAAGCGTTTCCCCGTGAAATGTTGCCGCCCGCCTGCAGCGCTGACGGAGAAACAGAAAAAGAAGCGTGAAGACGCGAAGCGGGGAACCGGAAGTGAGTGTCACGTGAGTCCAGTTTCGTTTTCATATAAAAGGCAAATTTAAAATAATTCATTTTTCGGAAGCATTTACAATAAAATAAAATAAAACTTGCAATATAAATATTGAGTTGCTTTTTTAAAAATTTACTTTGTTATTATCTGTGCGTCCGTCCTTTTCATTCTCTTCTTTCTTTTCATGTGGTCAATATAAACTATACACCCGTTCTACTCAGTCTCCCTGTCCATGTTTAGCTTTTTATTCTTCAGTTTAAATTAAAATAAATGTCAATTTCATATTGAAATAGCTTTTACCTCTCAATTCTTCTTTTTGTCCTTCGGCTTCTACCGTTTTGGGGCAGACAGCTACAGCAAATCAGCCAGTCTTCAAAGTTGACATGGCAAAAGTTTTGTGCCGGATGCCCTTTCCTGACCCTATCCACTTACCCGGGCTTGGGACCAGCACCAAGACATACACGGTCATGCCCGTCCCCGGTGGCTGGATTAAACAGCTTGATCTTTAAATAAGTGAAAGAGATGAAAGTAAAAGTGAAGTCACGGTCATTGTGAAACACTGCAGCACAGTAACATGGTGTGTATCTGCTTTTAACCATCACATTTGGTGAGCAGTGGGCAGCCATGACAGGCTCCCGGGGAGCAGTGTGTGGGGACGGCGCTCTTCTAAGTGACACCTCAGCGCCTCGGGATTTGAACCAGCAAACTCCTGATTACAGGGCCGCTTCCTTAACAGCTAGCCCCCACGGGCCACCACTGCCCCAGATTATTTGTTTGTCACGAATCAGTGAGAAAATAATAATATGTGATTAATAATCATATAATTAAAGCATAGATACATGTATTATTCTTCAATGACACTTTGTTATAGAATACTGTCTAAACACTCTTGAGGGCAGAAAGTGAGGCTTGCAATTTATTAATCACCCAGCGTGCCACAACGTACTGATGTAACAGAGAGGTTAACAAGCAAGAACAATTAAAAATAAAGATAGAATAGGTGCCTATTTTCAGCTACCCTGAAGCCCTACCCTGTATTTAATGTCCATAAAATGAACCTCACACCATTGAGGGTTCTTGGCAACCTCCATATAGAAAGACCCTTTTGTGTCCCCATTAACACTACAGCCCCATCCTTTTTAAAGTGTACCATACCACACCCTAATTGGACCATTACACAAAGAATACTAGGACAGGGATGTTCCATTATAATTATTTTACACTGTGCCAATATTAAAGGTGTTTAAATTAGTCTCATAATCAATGTAGGGCAGCACATAATCAATCATATCACAGTGATGTTGCTTTTCTGGTGGTGGCAAAACGAGTCTCGATAAAAAGTTGTGCCGTTAGTGAATCTGGCTGGCTGCTCGAAGTACAGCACCCCTCTAGACAGGCATATATGAGGGGGCTGACTGAAATGTGAGGGGAGCGCATGGTGGCAACAGATGGTGGGAAATGGGTAGGGTGGGGTGCTCTGGATAACGGTCATGCAACTGGATTACACTTTGTCTGGCCTCGACCCTAAGACCTGTCCAACTTGGTTGTCCCACCTGAAGGCTGAGCGCCACCGAGGCACACAAACCCTCTGACCAGGACAAGGTGGCAATAAAAAAATGTAACTAAAAATAAAACAGAATATTCCTCAGATTATAAAAAAATGGCCTATGTCAAATATATTAAAACCTAACACTTCTCACTATTGCCAATATTAACAACTCAATAAAAGGTCTGGCATAGTTGAAAAAATTATTCATCTCACAGCATTAACTTTCCCTTTGTGAGCTGTTGGGGTGTAAACTTTGTGTCTGGGTCCTCCAGTCGGCTCTATGCAACACAGAGGCAGTGGTGAGGAAAAAAAAACAACCTCTACGAGACTGTAACTGTGAGAAGGACAATGGACTAGTCCCCCATTGACTGTACAAATATATTTAGTTAATTATCTCACCAGTCGCGAATTCCCACTCATATTGCTCTTCCCTGCTCGAAAATAAGTAAAAAAAAAAAAAGATAATAAATAAATAAAAGGCAGTTTTTGGTTATACTTTACAAGGGGAGGGGGGGGTGTCAGAAAAAATGACTTTAATTTACCAATATAAATAGCTTTTCGCCCTGTTATTCCAGTCAACATAAGTAGGCAAGACTACATTAAAAAGATTTGCTTGCGTCCGCCACAGCTGAACGAGCTGAGATTCCATGTTCTTCATTTCTGTGTTTGCACATGAACAGTGAGGACGAATTTCAAACAGGATAGATATTCTTATTATCACACGTGCAAAATTGACTCTAAAATCGCATTGTGTATGCCCAGCTAAGAAACTTGACACTGGCTCATTTACATACTAAAAGCGACTGGATGTTTTGCAGGGGACAGAGTGAGTGGGGATCTGCACAAAAACAGACCATGGAGGGGAGAGGAGAACAGGAGGGGAAACCGGTCATCTAATTTGTACCTTTTCCATTGGATTTTTCAAGCTATTGCAGTAAACTGTGTCTGTATTCAGTTTGTGGGTATTGTTTTCTGTCTCAACTACTAAAAGATTGTTTAACGGTGCATTGTGTAGAGCTGGCCACGATTTCACATTATCCGAAGGTGCAGCCGACCGAACACCAGATTTACTTCAATAAATAGAAAAAGGCCGTCGTTCAGTCAGTGCCCACTTCAAAATACTGATGCTGGCCTGCAAAGTCAAACATGGGGTATCACCATCCTACCACAGAGCCCTTATTATACCTCTCCGACCCTCCAGTACTGCTCGCCTGGTCCCTCCAACACTGAAGGTACGAGAAAGACACTCATCTAGACTCTTCTCCGTCTTGGCCCCTCGGTGGTGGAATGAACTTCCCCTCGAGGTCAGAACAGCTCAGTCACTGACCACCTTCAAACGGCAGCTCAAGACCTTCCTCTTTAGAGAATATTTAGATGAACTTGTAACCTTCTTATTGTCTGACTTATGCAAGAAAAAAAGCTACAATAGAGTGAATAAAATGACTGTATTCATGGTTTGAGTCCTAGTGAACCAGAACTGACTACTTTATTGATGACAACATGAAAGCATGTTGTAAGTCGCTCTGGACAAGGGCGTCTGCCAAGTGTCATAAAAGTGCCAGTCTGTTTTGCCAGGTCATTTCTGAGACTTGTCTAGTGTGAAAAATTCATGCCACACTGGACACGGCGAACACACTGATCTGTCCCGTGTGTTTCCTCTGGTGAATTCTGAGATGATGCAGTTGTGCAAAACATTTCCCACACACTGTACAGTGGTAGGGCTTCTCTCCTGTATGCACTCTCTGGTGTACTTGAAGGTACGATCTCTCTGAAAAGTTCATCCCACACTGTACGCACTGGTAGGGCTTCTCTCCAGTATGTATCTTCTGGTGTTTCTTTAGGTATCCTGTTTGTGAAAAACTCTTCCCACATTCTCTGCAACTGTAGGGTTTCTCACCAGCGTGCATCTTCTGGTGGATTTTAAGAGTATATGCTCGTGAGAAAGACTTGCTACATTGGGCACACTGGTAGGGCTTCTCACCAGTATGCACTGACTGATGCCTTCGAAGGTGTGCTGATTGTGAAAAACTCTGCCCACACTGCTCACAGCGGTAGGGCTTCTCTCCAGTGTGCACTACCAGGTGTTTTCTAAGACTTGATAGACATGAAAAACTCATGCCACACTGGACACACTGACATGGTTTCTCACCAGTATGCACCCTCTTGTGGTATAAAAGGGTTCCTGATTGTGTAAACCTCTTGCCACACTGATCACACTGGAAGGGCTTTTCTCCAGTATGAATCAGTTTATGTCTATTAAGGTGTGACTTGCACGAAAAATTAAACCCGCATTCTATGCAACTGTAGGGCTTCTCATCAATATGTGTTTCTTGGTGTGTTTTCAAGAGTGATTCATCTGAAAAACTCACACCACACTCTTCACAGTGGTAGGGCTTCTCTTCGGGGTGATCGACTTCTTGCTTTATTAAGGCTGATGCTTGTGAAAATCCCATCTCACACTGTTCACCATTGAAGGGCTTCTCGTTAGTATGCATCTTCAGATGACTTTTGATTTCACGTACATCTATGATTTCAGTACAAAGACCACATACGTAAGACTTCTCTCCAACAGCTTCAGCTGAGTTTGTTTCAAAGTTCTTTACTTGTGTAACATGTTTGCCACACTTCTTAAAATGGTGCAGATTTTCCTCAGCTTTCATTTTATGTCTTTCATAAGATTGGTTTCCATCTTCTGCAAAGACAAACATTTGAAGACATTTTCAAACATGAACTATTCAATCAGTATGTCTATTATCTTTTATCTAGATAATTTGAAAGGTATTATCTTTTTATATTATCTTTTTTTTCCACCGCTAGAAATCAAATTGATCAACCCATGTAAGTCTGACTTTGGAGTCATACTCAAAATAAACCAGAAACACACATTATCCTTGACTAGGCATTCATTTCTGTGCTGTTTTTCTTACAGATATTTCTGATGAAATTATTGATCAATTATCAAAGAATTATATTACCAATTACATTGTCCAAATAAATAGCTTAATTAAATAATCAGCTTCTGTCACTAAAATTCAAATATTTGAATCCAAAACACAACTGAAATACTTTTCTGCATGTTAAAGCTGGCCAATAGCAGTTAAAGGTGGATCCTCAGACCAACGAAACCACTATTAACCATAAAAATATACTTTTCCTAGTATAATATGAGACACACTGTATGTGATTTGCACTATATAACAATTAAAAGTTGTTATAATATGGCCTCATTGGTCTCAATGTTCAAATTAATGAATGAAATCTTTAGTTTTCTGCCGATACAGAAAACGATGCAAGTGTATGTTTCTGGTAGAATGTCCCTTTCCTGTTATAAATTATTAGTAATCACTATTGCTAATGACATGGTCCAACTTATTCTCCTCACCTTTGCCGGTTAGTATTAGTATTTTACCGCAGTCCAGGGGTGTAAGAACAACTGAACACGTCTTCAGAGGAACATGTATTACATTCTGGTCTGCACTCCACAAGTCAGATTTCTGCCAAAGACTGGAATCCATCTTGTAACCCTGAAGAACAAGAGGTAGAACATGGTGTAAGCATTGTGCATCCGCACCGCCTTATTACATTTTCTGACATTTATCAGACGCCCTTATCTAGAGCGACTTGCAATCATTCTTAGGGCTTCAGCGACTTCCGAACTGGCAGCAATTAATACTTTAAAATGGGTCTTCATTAAATAAATCACTGATATTTTTCCACCTAATGATTCATTTATACCACAGTTTAGAAATCCTATTACTGTCTAACCAAGCCTATATAAAGTAAAAGTGAAGTGATTGTCTTTGTGATACACAGCAGCACAGTGCACACAGTAAAATATGTCCTCTGCATTTAACCATCACCCTTTGTGTGATAATAAGTGTGTGGGGACGGTGCTTTCCTCAATGGCACCTTGGTGGATCGGGATTCGAACCGGCAACCTTCTGATTACAGAGCCACTTCATTAACCGCTAGGCCACCCCTGCCCCTATATAGTGTTCTCAAATCAAATTGCTTTTGTTGCCACATCATATAACACCAAAACACGGTGCAGTGAAATTCTTTTGTGCAAATGATGTGAAAAGTGAAAGCAAACCACTGCCCTTACCTAGACGTAAAAAGTGTTTATGCATGTAAACCACACTAAACTAGAGTGGATACTAAAGTTGGGGGTTTTATTTGACTTGTCCATCACAAAATACAACAGCGGAACGGATAAATGTCATGCCGCGAACCCCAATCTGGATGTGACGTTGTTTCTTTAACCAAATCGTCACAAAAAAATTATTAGAACGCACTTTACCCTTAAAATATTACTGACTATATGCAGCACTGGTTGAGAAACAACCAAGTCAGTGTCATGTGTCTGCCAGCATGTTCTGGTTAGTGTCGAGTTTAATTTTTTATAAAAGTTTATATATTGTTAAGTATATTTTAATCTTTTAAATAATTAACAGTTCAAAAGCATTAGGAATAAAAAGTTAAGCATCTGTTGAGCTCCTGTGATGTTTTTTTTTTTTCCTTTATTATCATCTGTACTCTTTCAGTCCTTTTCATTCTGTTCTGTTTCCATGTGTTAACCCGTTTAACCCGTCTCCCTTAGTAAGCAGTGGGTAGAAAGGACACTTCAAGCAGGGTTAACTCCGGGTCGCAGGGGTAGCATCCCAAGTAGGGAATCCCAGACAGCTCTCTCTTCAGCTACCTCCACCAGCTCCTCCGGAAGGACCCAAAGGCGTTTCCAGACAAGACTGGAGATATAATTTCTCCAGTGTGCCCCTGGGTCGACCCAGGGGTCTCCTGTCGGCAGAACATGCCCGAAACACTTTCCCAGGGAGGAGTCCAGGAGGCATCCTGACCAGATGCTCAATCCACCTCAACTGGCTCCTCACGATGTGGAAGAGCAGCTCTGAATCCCTCCCAAATGTCCAAGCTCCTCACCCTATCTCTAAGGCGCCTGGCCACGTATATCCGCGATCTTTTTCTTTCGGTCATTACCCAAAGCTTGTAACCATAGGTAAGGCCTGGAGATCCCGAGATACTTAAACTCCTCCACTTGAGGCAGGACCTCTCTCCCAACCCGGAGTTGGCAAGACACCCTTTTCCAGTCGAGAACCATGGTCTCAGATTTGGAGGTGCTGATCCTTATCCTAGCCGCTTCACACTCAGCTGCGAACCTACCAGGCAAGAGCTGAAGGTCAGAGTCTGATGAAGCTAGGAGGACCACATCATCTGCAAAAAGCAGAGACGAGATTCTCCTGCCACCAATCTCGACACCCTCCACACCACGGCTGTGCCTAGAAATTCTGTCCATATAGGTTTATGAACAGAACCGATGATAAAGGGCAGCCCTGGCAGAGTCCACCCTCACCGAAAAGAGGTCTGACTTACAGCAGGCTATGTGGACCATGCTCACGCTCCTCTGGTACAGGGACTTAATGCTCCTTAACAAAATGGCATCCACCCCATACTCCTGGAACGCCCCTCATAAGGTAGCCCTGGGGACACAGTCCTAAGCCTTCTCCAAATTCACAAAACACATGTAGATTGGTTGGGCAAACTCCTATGCCTCCTCCATCACCGCAGCAAGGGTAAAGATCTGGTCCACAGTTCCACGGCCAGAACGAAAACCAAATTATTCCTCCTCAATCTGAGATTCAACTATCGACCGGACCCTCATCTCCAGTGTCTTGGAGTAGACCTTTCCAGGGAGGCTGAGGAGTGTGATCCCCCTATAGTTGGAAAACACCCTCTGGTCCCCCTTCTTAAAAACGGGGACCACCACTCCAGTCTGCCACTCCACCAGAACTGTAACCGATTTCCATGCAATGTTGCAGAGACGTGTCAACCACGACAGCCCTACAATATCCATAACCGTGTAGCTGTTTGACTACCTCAACAACTTCTGCCCCTGAGATTGGACAGTTTATACCGAGGTATCCCAGCTCTGGTTCCCCCTCGAAATGCGCATTGGTGGGATTGAGGAGCTCCTCAAAGAATTCCATCCACCACCCAACTTTAGCCCCAGTCAATGTCAGTAGCTCCCCATCCCTAGTGTAAACAGTGTGAGCGAGTTGCTGCCTTTCTCTCCTGAGGCATTTTGCCAGAACCTCTTTGGAGCCTATCAGTAGTCTTTCTCTATGGTCTCACCGAACTCCAATGCCCAAGATTTTGCCTCGCGACTGGCACTGCTGCATCCTGCTTGGCCGTCCAATACCTGTCTACCAGCCATGCTCTGTAGGCCTCCTTCTTCAGCCTGACGACTCCCCTAACCTTTGGTGTCCACCAGCGGGTACGGGGGTTACTGCCACGACTGGCACCGGCCACCTTGCGGCCACAGCTAGCAACAGCCGCCTCAACCATTTCAGAGTGGAAAAAGGTCCATTCGGATTCAAAGTCCCCCACTGCTCTCGGGATGCGGTCAAAGCTCTGATGAAGGTAGGAATTGAAGACCATCTTGACAGGTTCTTCTGCCAGACGTTCCTACGTGGCATCTTCCCATGCCACTTGATCCAACTCACCACCAGGCCGTGATCAGTTGACATCTCCAGTCCTCTCTTCGCCAGAATATCAAAACATATGGCTGCAGGTCAGATGAAATGACTATAATGTCAATCATCGACCTGCAACCTAGGCTACCCTGGTACCAAGTCTACCGATGCCCACATTATGTTCGAACATGGTGTTCATTATGGCCAAACTGTGGCTTGCACAGAAGTCCAAAAACAAAACACCACTCGAGTTCAGATTTGGCAGGCCATTCCTCCCATGCTGTCATTGGCCATGTGAGCATGAGCAGGACAATGGAGTCCCCGGTCGGAGCACTATCTAGCATTCGTCCCAGGGACTCCAAAAAGGGTGGGTACTCTGAGGTGCGATTTGGTGCATAAGCGCAAACAACAGTCAGGACCCATTGCCTGACCGCAGGGAAGGTACCCTCTTGTCGTTCCATGTCCCAATAGCCAGTTTCCTTGTCTGGGGATCGGATCGCCAAAGCTCCCGCCTCCTTGTAATCAGAAGGCAACCTTATGATTACGGGGCCGCTTCCTTAACTGCTAGGTCACCACTGCCCCTAAACAGAGCATGTCAGAAGGATGAATCAGCTTTGCTAGGTTAAGTATTATGTTGCAAAATAAGAACGAGGTTCCTGCTCGGTATCGAACAGAGGACCTTTCTGTGTTAGGCGAACATGATAACCACTACACCACAGAAACTTGAGACACAGGTTTTCTTTAGAACTTGTAAATATAGGATCAAACTTGTTTAGGGCCTCACATATCCAGTTCTTAAAAAAAATAGGCAAGTTATTTTTTAAACCACAAAGGTAACTGGGGCCGGCCAGGCCCCATGGGCGAAAGCCCGGCCACCAGGTGTTCGCTCACAGGCCCAAACCCAAGGCCTGGCTCTAGGGTGGGACCCCAGTAACCCTCTGGGCTGAGTACTCTGACTCTTTGTCTCACCCTTTACCTCAGACCAATGTGTCATGGGAGACCCTATCAGGGTCACAAAGTGACCCAGACAACATAGCTCCCAGGATCATTACGGCTCTCAAACTCCTTTTTACCATGATAAGGTGACGATTCAAGGTGGTGGTTAACTCAAACGATGTACTCAAAAACATTCAGTTTTTGTGGAACATCACCCCACAGCAGGTGCTTTGTTTCAATTATTATATCGGTTTATATAACCTAACCACACAGCAGTCAGACCAATCTGTAAATTTATAACAATGATGCACACTGTGTAAATTAAAGGACAAAAGTGGTGTAAAATGGTTTAAAGCGTCCATTAGGTCATGGTGAAGGCACATTGGTGGGTTGTGGCAACACATTTTATTCCACTCTGAAGAAAGATTGGGCCTTATGTTCACACTTAAGCAATTGATTGCAAGTCAAAAGTTCATGCCACACTTTTCACCCTAGTTGGGTGTCTCTCCAGTCTGTTTTGCCAGGTCATTTGTCGAGTGTGAAAAGTTCATGCCACACTGGACACAGCGAACACGCCAATCTGTCCGGTGTGTTTTCTCTGGTGAGTTCTAAGATTATGCAGTTGTGAAAAACTTTTCCCACACACTGTACAGTGGTAGGGCTTCTCTCCTGTATGCACTCTCTGGTGTACTTGAAGGTGTGCTCTTTTTAAAAAGTTCATCCCACACTGTTCACATTGGTAGGGCTTCTCTCCAGTATGTATCTTCTGGTGTTTTTGAAGGTATCCTGCTTGTGAAAAACTCTTCCCACATTGTTCACACTTGTAGGGCCTCTCTCCAGTATGTACCATCTGGTGTTTTTGAAGGTGCCTTAACTGTGTAAACCTCTTCCCACACTGGTCACACCGGTAGGGCTTCTCTCCAGTATGAATTAATTTATGTATATTGAAACGTGCTTTATGCAAAAAACTCTTCCCACATTCTCTGCAATTGTAGGGTTTTTCACCAGCGTGCATCTTCTGGTGGATTTTAAGAGTATATGCTCGTGAGAAAGACTTGCTACATTGGGCACACTGGTAGGGCTTCTCGCCAGTATGCACTGACTGATGCCTTCGAAGGTGTGCTGATTGTGAAAAACTCTGCCCACACTGCTCACAGCGGTAGGGCTTCTCTCCAGTGTGCACTACCAGGTGTTTTCTAAGACTTGATAGACATGAAAAACTCATGCCACACTGGACACATTGACATGGTTTCTCACCAGTATGCACCCTCTTGTGGTATAAAAGGGTTCCTGATTGTGTAAACCTCTTGCCACACTGATCACACTGGAAGGGCTTTTCTCCAGTATGAATCAGTTTATGTCTATTAAGGTGTGACTTGCACGAAAAATTAAACCCGCATTCTATGCAACTGTAGGGCTTCTCATCAATATGTGTTTCTTGGTGTGTTTTCAAGAGTGATTCATCTGAAAAACTCACACCACACTCTTCACAGTGGTAGGGCTTCTCTTCGGGGTGATCGACTTCTTGCTTTATTAAGGCTGATGCTTGTGAAAATCCCATCTCACACTGTTCACCATTGAAGGGCTTCTCGTTAGTATGTATCTTCAGATGACTTTTGATTTCACGTACATCTATGATTTCAGTACAAAGACCACATACGTAAGACTTCTCTCCAACAGCTTCAGCTGAGTTTGTTTCAAAGTTCTTTACTTGTGTAACATGTTTGCCACACTTCTTAAAATGGTGCAGATTTTCCTCAGCTTTCATTTTATGTCTTTCATAAGATTGGTTTCCATCTTCTGCAAAGACAAACATTTGAAGACATTTTCAAACATGAACTATTCAATCAGTATGTCTATTATCTTTTATCTAGATAATTTGAAAGGTATTATCTTTTTATATTATCTTTTTTTTCCACCGCTAGAAATCAAATTGATCAACCCATGTAAGTCTGAATTTGGAGTCATACTCAAAATAAACCAGAAACACACATTATCCAACCTGGATCAGTAACAATCTTGACTAGGCATTCATTTCTGTGCTGTTTTTCTTACAGATATTTCTGATCAAATTATTGATCAATTATAAAAGAATTATATTCCCAATTACATTGTCCAAATAAATAGCTTAATTAAATAAGCAGCTTCTGTCACTAAAATTCAAATATTTGAATCCAAAACACAACTGAAATACTTTTCTGCATGTTAAAGCTGGCCAATAGCAGTTAAAGGTGGATCCTCAGACCAACGAAACCACTATTAACCATAAAAATATACTTTTCCTAGTATAATATGAGACACACTGCATGTGATTTGCACTATATAACAATTAAAAGTTGTTATAATATGGCCTCATTGGTCTCAATGTTCAAATTAATGAATTAAATCTTTAGTTTTCTGCCGATACAGAAAACGATGCAAGTGTATGTTTCTGGTAGAATGTCCCTTTCCTGTTATAAATTATTAGTAATCAGTATTGCTAATGACATGGTCCAACTTATTCTCCTCACCTTTGCCGGTTGGTATTAGTATTTTATCGCAGTCCAGGGGTGTAAGAACAACTGAACACGTCTTCAGAGGAACATGTATTACATTCTGGTCTGCACTCCACAAGTCAGATTTCTGCCAAAGACTGGAATCCATCTTGTAACCCTGAAGAACAAGAGGCAGAACATGGTGTAAGCATTGTGCATTTTACCTCATGAATATTAAACTGGACCATTCACAATACGCCACCGTCTACTATAGCTGGGCTTCAGTCACAAGGTTATGATGACACTTGATCTCTAATGAAGGGCAAGAAATAAAAATGGAGAGTATGTAGAGCATTTGGAGAGTATGAGAGCATTTCAGAGTCTCTGTCATGTGGATTTTGACCCAGTATCTAGATAACAATACAGGCAATTAATTAAAAATTACGTTTGACACGTCCCATATCCCAGGAAGATGAAATACTCCTCTAGCCGCACCTCCTTATTACATTTTCCGACATTTATTAGACGCCCTTATCTAGAGCGACTTACAATCAGTCTTCTGCTTCAGCGACTTCCGTACTGGCAGCAAATATACTTTAAAACGGGTCTTCATTAAATAAATCACTGATATTTTCCCACCTAATGATTCATGTATACCACAGTTTAGAAATCCTATTACTGTCTAACCAAGCCTATATTGTGTTCTCAAATCAAATCGCTTTTATTGCCACATCATATAAGACCAACACACAGTGCACTGAAATTCTTGTGTGCAAATGATGTGAACGCGAAGTGAAAGTGATTGTCATTGTGATACACAGCAGCACAGCACACGGTGCACACGGTGAAATGTGTCCTCTGCTTTAACCCATCACCCTTGGTGGGCAGTGGGCAGCCATGACAGGCACCCGGGAGGCAGTGTGTGGGACGGTGCTTTGCTCAGTGGCACCTCAGTGGAACCTTGGTGGATCGGGATTCGAACCGGGGCCGCTTCCTTAACCACTAGGCCACCCCTGCCCTGTGCATGTGTGCATTAGCTGATACAATAAAATCGTAAAACTCCTACTTATTTGTATCAAAATTCATGTTACACATTAAGCATAAAAAGCAGCATGGTGGTCGGCTCGGTTCTGGGCGTCTCAGCCTCGTCCTCCAGCAGCAGATTTATCGGACATGGAGTCATTTTCGGGCCGAGATGCTGAATGACCAGACACAAGACCTGAGAAAAACTGGTGAGGAACACAGAACCGACCTGACAATAAGCGTCCACTTCCCTGTCGGAAGGTACCGAGTTGGGGGTTTTATTCGAACCAACAGCAGCGGAACAGATAAACGTCGCGCCGCGGACCCCAAACCGGACGTGACGTCGTGACGTCCACCGACTCGTCAGAGAAGGGCGTGGCTGCACGTCACCGCCACAATAGGCAGAAACACGTGACCTGCATCGATACAGTGGAAACTACGCGAGCGGATCGTAAAGGTTGGTACAGAGTCGTTCATGTACAAATGTGCTGTTAGTAATTTAGTAATCTGATCATGATGGCGCTTTGCATGCGCTACAACATGGAAATATTAAAAACGAGTATTTTTTTTAACTTTTTTTTTTTTTTATCGTGCTCCATGGCAGGCAAACACACTGACAATTTCATTTCCTTGCCCTGGTCTCCAAACCACATTAGAATATGATTTATTATTGGCATATACTAGTCAGTTTCAAATGTTTTTTTTTTTTTTATTTCACTCCTTTTCACTATCTGTAACATCAATGTACATTGTTCCATTTACTGCATATTGCACTTTATTCCACCTGCATCAACCTTGTAAAGTACTTCACAAAGAGATTTACATATTTTTAAATACTTCTATTCTCTACTGCTTTTTATTGCCCACTTTTTAGTTAAAACGTGTCATCTTGTATTTTTTTGTAAAGACTTTTCTCTCCAAATCTTCATTTGGTTATTTCATGTTATTCTGCTAAATCGTTTTGTACTAAGCACAATGGTGTTAAACAGTGATTGTTGCCAGTGTAACATTGAAAAATCACTATTACATGCTAAGTGTAATGTGTTATTTCTGCTAAAACCTGAACTGGCTTGTTTTTTCTTTTTTTTTTTTTACATCCAAAATGTATTTAATCTCATAACTTAATCTGTGGTCCAGTACATTTTCTCTGCTCCCTCAATGTGGTCAGTGGAATAAGGGTCTCGGCACTCTGAAAATAGTTCAAATGTTTATATGGTGTTTATCTGCTTTTCTCCTTGTTTTAGATGCACATATCAATCTGTAATTGTGCCTCAAAGCCACTTTCAGGGCAAAGATTGAGGAACATATAAATGGACACATTAAAAATGCTTTGCTATGTTGGTATTAAATGTGAAAGTGATTGTCACACGTGATACACAGCACACAGTGCACACAGTGAAATTTGGGCAGCCATGACAGGCACCCAGGGAGCAGTGTGTGGGGACGGTGCTTTACTCAGTGGCACCTCAGTGGCACCTTGGCAGATCGGGATTTGAACCAGCAACCTTCTGATTACGGGGCCGCTTCCTTAACCACTAGGCCACCACTGCCCAATATAATTTATAGTTATAGATATAAATATAGTGATATGCACTTTTTTTCAGCACTTCTGCACTCTCTTTGTTAACTTAAAAGTTGCTAATCACATTGTACAGTTCAGTGCATTCATGAGCAAGAAAAAGCTTGTTTTTATTTAACATATTTTTTGATGGCACTTGTGATCCATACCCTTTTGCTTTCATTATATTATAGGATTGTATGGTCATAATTTCATTTATGTTTTTGTTATCATGTACACGTTGATTGTTAGATAAATTGATTGCGTTCTATATAACTACATTTATAATGCATGTGTTCTTTTTTTATTAATTACGCTTTATTTTCACTGTAAGACTTTGGAATTGACTGTGGGACCTTCATGCTAATGGTGATTTTTCTGTTATTCAGTTTTCCTTGAGATTCATACAAAAGTTAAAATATGATCTCAGGATGCATTTACATTTTGGCTTCTGTACTATATTGCCTCAAGGTTTAGACACATTAACAATATCAAAATGAACCAGAAAGCAAGGCTCTCAATTTACCGGACTGGGACCTACATCCCAGTCCTCACCTATGGTCATGAGCTTTGGGCAGTGACCGAACGAACGAGATTGCGAATACAAGCGGGCGAAATGAGTTTCCTCCGTCGGGTGGCCGGGCGCAGCCTTAGAGATGGGGTGAGGAGTATGGTGTAGTTGCCTTTAAGGCTTTATGACACTGTCGTAAACCGAGCGTTTGCGGCCGCTCGTATCCATGGTGATCTGAGTGCCGGGAAGAGTCTGGACTCTTATATACACACATAAAAAAAAAAAAATAAATTCTTCGCTTCATCGAGGGATTCCCCCCCCCCAGATTCCAGGGAGGGATTTTGAAGTCATAAAGGGACAAAGACCTTTAGGTTTGATTTTTTCATTAGTGTTCTAGTGTGCACAGTGTGCTGTGCATCACATGTGACAATTTTATGGACAAAAGCGGTTTAAAAGCCTCCGTTAGGACGTGGCATCGCACATTTTATTCCACTCTAGAGAAAGACTGGGCCTAATGTTCACACTTGAAAAGTTCGTGCCACACCGTTCACCGCGGTTGGGAGCCTCTCCAGTCTGTTTTTGCCCGGTCATTTCTGAGGCCTGTCGAGCGGGGAAGGTTCACGCCACACTGGACACAGCGAACACGCCCATCTGTCCGGTGTGCTTCCGCTGGTGAGTTTTAAGATTGGGCTGTTGCGAAAAGCTTTTCCAACACACCGCACAGTGGTAGGGCTTCTCTCCCGTGTGCACGCTCTGGTGTCGCCGAACGTGTGCCCTTAGCGAGAAGCTCTTGCCGCACTGCTCACAGCGGTAGGGCTTCTCTCCCGTGTGCACCACCAGGTGATTTCTAAAACTCGACAAGTACGAAAAACTCATGCCACACTGGACACACTGATATGGCCTCTCGCCAGTGTGCACCCGCTGGTGGGATTTAAGGGCTGCCGATTGTGTAAACCTCTTGCCGCACTGATCACACTGGAAGGGCTTTTCTCCAGTATGAATCAGTTTATGTCTTCTAAGGTGTGACTTGCACGAAAAATTAAACCCGCATTCTATGCAACTGTGGGGCTTCTCGTCAACGTGTGTTTCCTGGTGTGTTTTCAACAGCGATTCTTCTGAAAAACTCACACCACACTCTTCACAATGGTAGGGCTTCTCTTCCGGCTCAGTGATTTCTTGCTTTACAAAGTTTGACGCTTGTAAAAATCCAATTTCACACTGTTCACCATTGACGGGCTTCTCTTTAGTATGCATCTTCTGATGGCTTTTGAGTTCACGTAAATCTACAATTTTAGAGCAAAGACCACAGAGGGAGGACTTCTCTTCAACAGCTTCCACTGAGTTTGTCTGAACTTGTGTAAGATGTCTCTCAAGATGTCTTTCAAAAGTTTGATTTCCATCTTCTGCAAAGATAAACATATGAAGACATTTTCAAACATGAACTATTGAATTTGTATACAAAATCATAACTACAATGTAGTCACAGTTAAGTCATGTGGAAGGCCAGGGTGGTGGGAGCCTAGTGGGTAAGACACTCGCCTGTGAACCCGAGACACTCGGGCAAGACACTTTACCCTGACTGAAATCACATCTAGGCAGGCCAGACAGAAAATGGACCAGATGACCACAACACTGCAGGTACTAACTCCACTCAGTACCATCATCTTGACCCAAAGGACACACTGATTGTAAATTGTTCTTGATAAGGCTCTACATAAAGAAAGATTATGAAATTCATCTAGAAAATACAATGCCATATGCGAGTCGCACATCAGAGTCTCTGAGATTAGCTGCAGTATTCATAGGGGATGACAATCAGTAATAAACGATATTCATATTTAAAAAAAATTATGCATTCACTACTATGTTTTGGCAGTCTATGTTTTGGCAAATACAAATACTTTGAGGTGGTCCTTTCTACCAGAAACACACATTACCAAACCCGGATCTGTAACAATAAAACACTGAATAGGCCATTCATTTTTGTGCTGTTTATCTTAAATACATTTTTTAAAAATCTAATTCTGAAATTTCTCAGCTCTGTTAATAACATTAATTTAAATAAAAGCCTTTCACATACAAAATTACAAATGTAGTTTCCAATCAAAGCATAAAGTAAAGCAATATATATTCACAATTGCATTGTCCACATAAATAGCTTAATAAAACCAAAAGCACCTGATCACACAAAAATAAGACTTTAACTGAAATACTCTTCTGCATATTGAAGCATATTGGGTCTTCTGCATATTCTTCAAGCTGGCCAATAGTAGTTAAAGGTGGATCCTCAGACCAAAGAAACTACTATTAACCATTAAAACCATTAACCAACTTATTCTCCTCACCTTTGCCGGTTGGTATTAGTATTTTACCGTAGTCCAGGGGTGTAAGAACAACTGAACACGTCTTCAGAGGAACATGTATTACATCCTGGTCTGCACGCCGCAAGTCAGCAGGTTTCTGCCAAAGACTGGAATCCATCTTGGAACCCTGAAGAACAAGAGACAGAACCTGTCAGCATGGGGCATTTCACCTCATGAATATTCACAATACGCCACCGCCTGCTATAGCTGGGCTTCAGTGCAAAGCTTCTCACACAGGAGTGGTGTTACAAAGACCATAAACAAATACACAGAAATGATCTGGAGGTAAAAAGTGTCCATGCACCAACCGGAATGCCAGATATTTACATTTTATAGCGTGTAAAACATACTAATTGTGAGTATTTGGTATTTGTCTTCAGTGTCGCACCAGCTCTGGGTGGGAACTCGTCCCCTGATTTTAACCCCGCATCATCCTTGGTGAGCAGCGTGTGGGGACGGTATCTCCATCGAGGGGACCTCAGTGGCATCTTGGCGGTTCGGGATTCACAACCAAAAAAAAAAGAGGGGCAGTGGTGGCCTAGCGGTTAAGGAAGTGGCCCTGTATTCAGAAGGTTGCCGATTCGAATACCGACCCGCCAAGGTGCCACTGAGCACCGTCCCCACACACTGCTCCCCGGGCGCCTGTCATGGCTGCCCACTGCTCACCAAGGGTGATGGGTTTAATGCAGATGACACGTTTCGTTGTGTCACCGTGTGCTGTGCTGCTGTGTATCACAATGGCTTCAACCTTCTGATTACGAGTCCACTTCCTTACACGCTAACCCATCAGATTCCTACTTATTGTTAAATTTATTCAAATTCATGTTACACATTAAGCATAAAAAGCAGCATGGTGGTCGGCTCGGTTCTGGGCGTCTCAGCCTCGTCCTCCAGCAGCAGATTTATCGGACATGGGGTGGTAGTAGCCTAGTGGGTAAAACACTCGCCTATGAACCAGAAGACCCGGGTTCAAGTCCCGCTTACTACCATTGTGTCCCTGAGCAAGACCCTTAACCCTAAGTTGCTCCATGGGGACTGTCCCTGTAACTACTGACTGGAATAAGGGCGTCTGATAAATACTGTAAATGTAAATGTAAATGACATGGAGTCATTTTCGGGCCGAGATGCTGAATGACCAGAAAAACTGGTGAGGAACACAGAACCGACCTGACAAGAAGTGTCCACTTTATAACGACGGGAACCGCGGAACGACGGGAGCCTGTCCCGTCCTGTCCCTGTCGGAAGGTACCGAGTTGGGGGTTTTATTCGAACCAACAGCAGAGGAACAGATAAACGTCGCGCCGCGGACCCCAAACCGGACGTGACGTCATGTCTTGTTTATTTTTATTTTATTTTTTTCAACAAATCCTCGCCTCATTTCCCCCAAAACATATTACCGACTGTATGCAGCACCGACGGAAAAATATTAAAACGAGGAGTAAATATTTAAAGATTTAGTAAAGTTGTTCATTTGGAGCCTGTTGTGTGTAATAGGGGTTTGTAGCAACATCTCGTTCCTCGAGCCACGTGACCCCGCTGATGACGTCACCAGAGCCCAGTTCACGCCGAGGAGACGCCCGTCCTGTTGCTCCGCGTTTTAGACTGTTTTAACGCAGTGTTGGTCTGCACACACGCAGGGCCACGCCCTTGCACGACCACACACAGTTATCTGGTCCTCAGTGGTGCTCCACTACAGAGAGCATCCAGAATAAAACAAAGGCTAACTGAGCCACGGCCATTAAGTCACTTAACTTTTCCTCACAGGAATGTCAAAACCACCCCCTTAACCCCAAAAAGGTCCCAATAGCACTGGCCAGAACAGCGCCACACACTAAACACACCATGATCATTGATGGGTGGACCCATCCCTCAAGGAACAGTAGATGCCCAGCATCACAGAGCACAGCCCGGTGGAGTCTTCAAAATCCAAGATTCAAGAGAGATTGGTCATCAGTACAACAGTATACGGGGTATTCAAATAGTGTGATCATAAAAATATACATGCAAATTGTGTTTTTTTTTTTTAACTAAAACTTAAATATCTATACAGACTATAAGAAGAAAACGTTTCTGTACACAGGACAGGAACAAACAGGACAGCATCACGTAAGATGCTTTTTAGTGGCTGTGCATTGTGCATTGGACTGGTCCAAGTGTCTTTGGGATATTTCAAGACTAGACAAACGTGCAAAATGAGCAGAATGTTAGAAGCTGTTCAAGGCTGGAAGTGTAATGCGGTGCATTGATGGCTCTGACTGCTCGGGGGGAAGAGGTTCCTTCAGTGTCTGGCAGTTACACTTCTGCGGCACACCCAGGACCTTCACACAGCAGACCCATCGATGTCTTGGTGACATTGTTACACTTACTGGTTAAATGTGCTGAAAATTGTACATTTTTGACGCCCTGCTGAAAAGCACAGTTATGGCACTGCGGCTGGTGGACAGTGCATGAGCTCACAGGAAATTATGCAGGGACAGTAATGAGAGTACTTAACATGGGTGTTTGTGGTGGTGTCTTGTGAAGGTCGGCCCAGAGACCCCCCCATCTCCCATTTCCTCGTCTTCATCCCGTTCCCCGTCGTCTTCTTCCTCCGTCTCCCAAAAGTTTTCCCATGGGTAGTTATTGAACCGTCCATCCTGGTCCTTGTCGGATTGTCAGAACTCTGATGACCATGATGAAGAAGCCACCACTGCTGTTGTCACACAGTACTCCCAACTCTGACCCAGTGGTTCATTTGGCTCACTTTTTAAAATTATTATTATTTTTTTATTGATCCAGCGGTGCTACCTTCAGAAAACCCTTCACACAGGGTTTCTGCAGGTTTAAGGAAGCCACATTGAAGACTTTTAAAGACCTTTTTTAAGACCCTGCATTGGGGTCGTCAACTACATTTGTCCAAAGGCCAAAGTAAACTTAAACTCTTTAAACTCTGGATCTGCTAGGATTACTAGTGATTTTTAATGATTTTAACTTTTGAAAGATGTGCTTTGCTATTTACTTATTCCAGTCAATTTGTAAAATTGGTTGTGGACGATTAATTTGGACGACTATCTGGAAATTTTTGCCAATAATCCCAAGTGTATTTGAAGGCGACCCATACTTAATGTGATAAAGAGGCACAGGGCAGACCAACACTGTACATTTATTGGCAAGTTTAAAAAGTGCGCATCACATGACACACAACATTACAAAAAAAACATGCGTGCATATTTGGAGGCATGGAATACAGGACGAGGGAGAGCTAGATGCCAGTGTGTGGACCGATGTTGGAATAGATGCAGGACGTCTCATCACGAAATGAGGCGCCGCTGTCACTCACGTTCATTTTCTTGTGAAAAATGATGGACGCGTATTTGTCAGATTCTGTGGACGCGCCTGCATGTAGCTGAATAGTCGAGTATATGTCGCCTTCAGAGGGGTTCGTGAGTAACTGGGCAGCGGTAGAAACACCTCCTGTCGTGGTATCTGCAGTCTCTGAGTGATCCCCGGTGTCCTTAATCTCCTCATACTCACAGTCTGGCAGGAACATCTGGAAGGGGTGTTTAAAACGGCAATTTTGGAACATCTGGATTATTCTCATAGGACGTGTTTCCACAATGAAGTATTATTGCCCTTAGCAGTCAACATCATGACTTAGGCATGAAGCTACTTCTGAGCTTTAAGTAAAGTGAAGTGATTTGTCACATGTGATACACGGCAGCACAGCACACAGTGCACACAGTGAATTTTGTCCTCTGCATTTAACCCATCACCCCGAGTGAGCAGTGGGCAGCCATGACAGGAGCCCGGGGAGCAGTGTGTGGGGACGGTGCTTTGCTCAGTGGCACCTCAGTGGCACCTTGGCGGATCGGGATTCGAACCGGCAACCTTCTGATTACGGGACCGCTTCCTTAACCGCTAGGCCACCACTGCCCCGAATCTCTCTAGTGTAGTGCTGTAATGCTAGAACATTGTCTTTAGTTTTTCTTCCTGATCTGTGTTCCTTTAAAAATAAAGGAATGGGCAGCACGACACATTATGAGGTTCTCAACAGATGTAATTACTGAGTATATGTGATAAAATGGTCTTTTTCTCTCACCTCTGCATCCCGCCCACTTCTTGCTGGGGAGGCAGGACCTGTGAACACAGAACACACATTTACATTTAACATTTATATTTAAGGCATTTGGCAGACGGCCTTATCCAGAGCGACTTACAACGTGCTTCCATGTTACAATCAACAAAGTGATCAGTTCTGGTTCATTAGGACCCCAACTATGAATACAATCTTTTTATTCACTCTGTTGTAGTTTCTATACATAAGAAGGTTACAAGTTCATGTAAATATTCTCTAAAGAGGAAGGTCTTGAGCTGTCGTTTGAAGGTGCTCAGTGACTGAGCTGTTCTGACCTCGAGGGGAAGTTCATTCCACCACCGAGGGGCCAAGACGGAGAAGAGTCTAGATGAACGTCTTCCTTTTACCTTCAGAGATGGAGGGACCAGGCGAGCAGTACTGGAGGCTCGGAGTATACGAGGTGCAGTGCGAGGTGTAATAAGGGCTGTGAGGTAGGATGGTGCTACTCCATGTTTGGCTTTGTAGGCCAGCATCAGTATTTAGAACCTGATGCGTGCAGCTACTGGGAGTCAGTGGAGGGAACGTAGCAGAGGGGCGGTGTGGAGAACTTGGGAAGGTTGAAGATCAGTCGTGCTGCTGCATTTTGTATGAGTTGTAGAGGTCGGATGGTACATAGTGGTAGACCAGCTAGAAGGGAGTTACAGTAGTCCAGTCGTGAGATTACTAAGGACTGAACCAGGATCTGGGTGGCCTGGGTTGGTATATAAGGGCGGATTCGTCTGATATTGTAGAGAAGGAATCTACATGAGCGGGTTCTGTAGAAGAAGAGAGCTGTGAGTTGTCCAGGTAAATAGCAAGATCCTGGTATGGTGAAGAATCTGCTGGAATGAATATTAGTTCAGTTTTGGTTTGGACTTGCTTACTGTGCCAACGGTGAACCTCGTACGGAAACATTTTTTGTGCACATCGGTGTACTTTGGTGTAAAAACGTGGCACCAGGCCAGTATGTCCAGCGCTCTTCTTTACGAACACCCAGAGAGGGAATTGTGCAGCATGTGCAGTACATTCAGAAGTGGCTTGTGTTGGTACAAGGAACTTCAGGATCTATCCGTGTTTGTGGTTAAAACCCCTAAAGATATTTGAATTCAGCCTTTAAAAAGGAACTAAGTCAAAGTTTATACGCTTCTTAAATGAAGACCAAAGTCACAATTCCCGTTCCTCAGCTTACATTTACATTTACAGCATTTACCAGACGCCCTTATCCAGAGCGACTTACAATCAGTATTTACAGGGACAGTCCCCCCTGGAGACACTCAGGGTTAAGAGTCTATCTCAGGGACACAATGGTAGTAAGTGGGCTTTGAACTTGGGTCTTCTGGTTCATAGTCGAGTGTGTTACCCACTAGGCTACTACCACCACGATGATGATCCTTGCCTGCTCATCATTGTGGTTGTTTTCTCACACAATGTCTCACACAATGCCTCACGTCGGCCCTTTTTTCACTCAACAACTCTTCCTGGTATTGCCTAGCAACACCGTCTTTGCGGCAGTGGTGGCCTAGCGGCTAAGGAAACGGATCCGTTATCAGAAGGTTGCCGGTTCGAATCCTCGCCGAGGTGCCACTGAGGTGCCCCGTCCCCACACACTGCTCCCCGGGCGTCTGTCATGGCTGCCCGCTGCTCACCAAGGGTGATGGTTAAATACAGAGGACACATTTCACGTGCTGCAGTGTATGACAATCACTTCACGTTGACTTAGCTCTTGGGTTCTTCTGACCTCGCTGTTGCCGAAACGTGCCTGACATCACATCTCTTGCCCTGGTAAAAACTGAGCCTCTTACTCCACAGTGTGTTTCTACCGCCACCGCGTGGTACCTGCACGTCTGCAAATGCGCCCCCGGCCCTTCCCATGACAACCACTGTAAGTGTGTACGTGAGGTGTGTGTGTGTGTGTGTGTGTGTGTGTGTGAGCACTTACGCTGTTTTCTGCTTTTCCTGTTTTTGTAAAATATGAGTAAAGTGATTCCACACACAAGAAACACAATCAGGATTACAGACCAACCCATCACAGCGCCTGTGAAAAGAGACCAGACATTACATATTAATATAAAAAACTGTACTCAACACTCATATGAGACCGAAGTTCTCAACGTGGCACAATTCTTATGTTCATCAGGGTTCTTTCCATGATTCTATTCCACAGAAGGTACAAGCATCTAAACCAAAATCCCAACTAAACAGTGGAGGAATGCAGCTTATGAGGACAATCCTGCACATCTGAGCAGGTCGGGCCGATTATACAATCACGACTAGTGATCAAATTCTGGTCGATTACGATGATCAGCTTCAGGCATATTTACTTGATCTTATGTGGCAGAAATTTGCTTAACAACAGCCAATCGATATTGTGCAAATTATAGCATATAGCATAGAGGGTGGTAGTAGTCTGGTGTCACGCTGAACCAGAAGACCTCAAAAGTCCCAGGTTCAAACCCTACTTTCTACCATTGTGTCCCTGAGCAAGACATTTGTCTCCAGGGGGGGGACTGTCCCTGTCCAGGATCCCGGACCGGAGTAACGCCTTTCGGACCGGATCATGACAATGTACTTTTTTTAAGAGAAAAAGACAGACAGATATGTATATATATATATAGAGAGAGAACAGACAGAAAGAGAGAGGATAGACAAAAAGCTTTTTATCAATGTCCCCCTCAGGAATTACTCCTGAAAATTTTACTGTCTAATTTTACCCTCCCCACCCACTCCCCCAACATTGATGAGGGATTTTTGCACCTGCATAGAATGTATATAAAAAAAGTCCTAATTTTCAGTAGCTTACAGCATATGGCCAAAACCCCTAATGTATGACACTCACTGTAGACATAGTCATGCAGCCTCAACTGGCTGAAATGAAGACACCAAAGTTCATGTGGTTTATGTGGCATTTTAGTTCAGTAACCTCACCGGCAAGGGGCGCACACTCACAAAGCCGTAACCAAAGCATGACATAGGGACTGTCCCTGTAAATACCGATGACATCTCTAACACACCTCTAATAATGCAAAAATAATGAATTAAAATTATACATTTTCTTTGCCACCTTACATCCTCTCACCATCTTGTTTGGTTCAACCAATATAATGTTAGCAGAAACAACGGAAAACAAGGAACTAGACAAAACCTAAAGACACAGAAACAACGTCTCCTCCCTGGGTTGAAAGCTCAGTGGTTAACAATGACCAAACATCTCCAGTTCTAAATGTCTATCTTGTCTTTACCCAACCTCTAAATACTCACTCCAAACTCACACACTCACACCCACAGCCAATTTGGAGCTGCCACTTCAACTAGTGTTCAGTCGGGAGAGACCAACATGACAAGCCGGTCACAGAACTGGCCACTGTGCCATCGTGCCACCCCTGTCCAAACTGCTGGATTTGTCACAAAAAAAACCCCACCTGTCTGTGCTGTGGCCGTCGGTGAGAAGTTCTCTGAAATGAACAATGGCTGTGTCGTTGATAAAGTGCCTGCAAAAGGAAAGTTCATCAAGATTTGAATTTCATGGAATCATAGGCAAAAATCCTGACATAAATCAAAACCCCATAAAACACGAAATATTTTTTTATTTGAACAATATATTCATGTTTGCTGAAAGCCCAATACAAGTTGTGCTACTTAAAAACACACTGTTTGAGAGTGTGAGGATTAGGCCCCCCATCCTCAGTGGTTGTATACAGTTGTATATAGCATGTATATGTCTGGCGAGTTTTTAATGCATTAAAACTGGTTATTGATCACAACACTTGTTCAACAAGCACAACACAGGACACGTGAAGCTACAGTCCAGCTCCTTTGTTCGAAGTCTGGCATGTTTCAGGAGAAGGGTGGCAGCAGCCTAGTGGGTAACACACTCGCCCATGAACCAGAAGACCCAGGTTCAAATCCCACTTACTACCATTGGGTCCCTCAGCAAGACATTTAACCCTGAGTGTCTGCAGGGGGGACTGTCCCTGTAACTACTCTGGATAATGGCTTCTGATAAATGCGTAAATAAAAAAAATTAACTTGGCTTGACAATAAATATGAAACAGATACAGTGGAGGAAATAATTATTTGACCCCTCGCTGAATTTGTCCAATGACGAAGAAATGAAAACAGTATCATTAATGGTAGGTTTATTTTAACAGTGACAGATAGAACATCAAAAGGAAAATTGAAACTGATTTGCATTTCATTGAGTGAAATAAGTATTTGAACCCCTACCAACCATTAAGAGTTCTGGCTCCCACAGAGTGGTTAGACCAAAGAGCTGTCCAAGGGTGTCAGAGACAAAATTGTAGACCTGCACAAGGCTGGAATGGGATACAAAACCATTAGCAAGAAGCTGGGAGAGAAGGTGACAACTGTTGCTGCAATTGTTCGAAAATGGAAGGAGCAAAAAAATGACCATCAATCGACCTCGGTCTGGGGCTCCACGCAAGATCTCACCTCGTGGGGTCTCAATGATTCTGAGAAAGGTGAGAAATCATCCTAGAACTACACGGGAGGAGTTAGTTAATGACCTCAAAGTAGCTGGGACCTCAGTCACCAAGAAAACCATTGGAAACACATTACACCGCAATGGCTCACAAGGTCCCCCTGCTCCAGAAGGCACATGTGCAGGCCCGTCTGAAGCTTGCCAATGAACTCCTGAATGATTCAGAGAGTGACTGGGAGAAGGTGCTGTGGTCAGGCATTAACTCAACTCGCCGTGTTTGGAGGAAGAAAAATGCTGCCTATGACCCCCAAAACACCGTCCCCACTATCAAGAGGTGGAAACATTTTGCTTTGGGGGTGTTTTTCTGCTAAGGGCACAGGACAACTTCACCGCATCAACGGGAAAATGGACGGAGCCATGTATCGTAAAATCCTGAGCGACTACCTCCTTCCATCTGCCAGGAAATTGAAAATGGGTCGTGGATGGGTGTTCCAGCACGACAATGACCCAAAACATACAGCAAAGGCAACAAAGGAATGGCTCAAGAAGAAGCACATTAAGGTCATGGAGTGACTAGAGTCAGTCACCTGACGTTATTCCAATAGAAAACCTATGGAGGGAGCTGAAGCTCAAAGTTGCACAGAGACAGCCTCGAAACTGTAAAAAGACCGTGGGGTGAGAGAACAGAGTGTAAAAAAAACTCTTTCTCCCTCCACACAAAAGCACTGTATTCAACCACTCCAACTGTTACCTGGCAGAAAGAGGCGTGGCACAAGAGAGGTTAAAAATGAACAGTTTCTAATTTATTAACACCGGTAAATAATTCTTGTAGTTACATGTGAATATTGTATGTAAAAACGTGTGATCACATGATCTGCAAAGAGGAGTGGACCAAAATTCCTCCTAAAATGTGTGCAAACTTGGTCATCAACTACAAGAAAATGTGCTTGCAAATAAGGGTTTTGCCACTAAGTATTAAGTATTTTTTGTTAGAGGGTTCAAATACTTATTTCACTCAATGAAATGCAAATCAGTCTCCATCTTTTATTTTCCTTTTGATGTGCTATCTGTCACTGTTAAAATAATCCTACCATTAAAATGATACTGTTCTGAGACTTTTCATTTCTTTGTTATTGGACAAACTTACAAAATCAGTGAGGGGTCAAATAATTATTTCCTCCACTGTATCTACTGTTTTTAATGTAGACATCCAGAAACTAGTTAAAATATGCAGAAAATTCCAGTTTCAGCACATCGGTGTCAAGAAGTGACTTTAAACTTGACTGACTGATACTGATGAGTCCTAACATGAGTTTCCCCAGAAGACCATCAGTTAAACTCACCTGCCTGCGGTGCTGCAGTACCACGCGAAGATGTTGGCGTTTTTGATGATGATGATGATGATGATGATGGCCACACTGTGGAAGTTTTGGGTGAAACTGAATGTCCAGTTGTTTATATTGAATGGAAAAAGGAAAATAAATATATATTCAATCTTTCAATATTCATCTAATCTTTCAGATAGATGATCTCCTGAGTGTTTCATTTCATGAGAATTAAGCAACTAAACTGAAGAATAATATATTTTTCATCAATTAAATACCTAATACCACAGATATCAGAATAGTTAAAATGTTATTTAACAATTATTTTCCATTGGTTACATTATGTAACAGACTAAATGTAATAAATTAATTAAAAATGCAACAAAGTAGTTCTAATCATGAGATCTACCACCTAATAAACTGAAGGAATAGTCCAGAATCACTGGATCAGAGGCGTGATGTTCCAGTGAAATTCTGCACCAGATATTGTGCTGCAATTTAAATCCAACCAAGACAGGATTGAGATAAGAGAAATGTTTCTCACCCTCCATGACATCCAATTCGACTTCATCAACAGTAAATTCATCAACAGACACACCACGTCCTTTTATCGATGGGACCTTCACTGCACACTGGTAGGTCCCAGCGTCCGCCATGGTGACGTTTCTGATGGTCCCGATGATGAAGCTTTTAGCAGTGTTGTCATGCAGAGAAAATCTTCTAGTGTTGGTCCCCGTTGATCTTACACATTCCTTACTGAACGTTTTTACGTAATCTTAATCCGTAATCTTACAAAAATATTTCTGATGTTTTTTGTATTTATTGTCATAGAGACACTTAATATTAACGTCACTTCCATAAAGTCCTGAGACAACAGGGATGTTTCCAGCACCTGTCAATCAAATCACATCAGATGTGAAATACTACAGATTTGCACAGTGAGAAACACCCAAACCTCTCCTCACAACCACATGTCTTCCCACAAACTGCTTTCAGTTCCACACAGGACAATCCAGCAGATCTGGGCTGATAGAACTTCCTACATTTTTTGCTTTCAGTCTTTTATTGTGTGTGTATGTTGTTTTTTTATTGTTATTTTTCAGTTATCCACCCACATCCTTTAGATTTTTTCATATGGGATCTTTACTTTACTTTGCATTCACAAAATGACTCTATTCGGTCGAGTCACTACAAAAGGCTTATATGTTGCAAGATATGAAACATGAACTTACTCTGAATGACATTCAGATTGACCTCACTGTACGAGTCTAGAGCCTTTACTCTGTCCACAGCACACCGGTAGTTTCCAGTATCTTCTGTAGAGAGATCTGTGATCTTCACCGTGAATAAGTTTCCATTCACGTCATTATACAGAGAGAATCTCCCCTTGATCACCCACTGGTTTGCAACGGCAGATTTAATTTGATTTTTACATGGTCTGCCACCCTTACAGAAATATTTACTCTGGAGTTTATATTGTTCCTCATATCGACACATGATGGACACGTCTCTTCCTAAGTAACCAGTCACTGCAACAGCCAACACTCCTCCTGTCAGAGGAGAAATTTCATCATAAAGTGAACACTGAGCTGACATGGATTACATTTTTCCTGTAGCCAAGATCTTCAGAAAGGAGGGCAGGTGACCTGAGTACCTGGGATGAAGCAGAGGCTGAAGATGACGAGGCTTCTCATCTCAGGGTCTCTCAGGTCCAGATTAGAGAAGATCCTCTGTCGGTAATTACAGCCTCTGCTGTTTCTGCTTCTCTTCTCTCTCTCTGTGGTTTAGCAGCTTCCTGCCTGGTTTATTTTAATGTCATATGACCCTCAGTAGTGGTTAAACCACAGGTAACATCCACCAACCAAGCGAAATGACATGACAGAAGTGTGAAAAGGTCTATCTTCTTTACTTTGCTAAGATGTGTGTTTTTTTTTTTTTTTACATTTTGTAGCCTGTAAGTGTTCACCTTATGTAGCAGTCAGTCAATATTGAGAAGGCTAGAACTGATGGTCAAATGATGATTTATTGAAGCCGTCCGTGTCATCAACCAACGTAAGAGCTAAGCAAGAGCAGATACCAATAATTACAATCACATGCACCATCATGCACAGCACCTTACGTTAGCATATTTCTTTCCCTTAACATAACAAATCACGTCTTTTCTCACAAACATTACAAGTTGCTCAAATATACTTTAGTCATCGTTACAAACCTTGTTCCCTTATCAACTGATGCTAGATTTATTGCTTTCAACTGCGTTCCCACTGAGCCTTTCCTGCTTTACCTCGCGTCTTCTGTCTTACCTCAAGCTCAGTTCAGTTACCGTACTTCCGCTCACAAAGGGGTTATCAAAATAAGAGCGGGTAACATTATATTCATGTAAATCTTACGTTTTTGGTCTTTACACCTTATATAGCAGTAATTAACATCAACTACTTCCAAACTCCTTTCAATACAGTCCCTGACAAAAGTCTTGTCGCTTGTGTAGAAATGTGAAGATAAATATATTTCTAATCAAACTTTTTCTTTTACAAGAAATGGCTTTTTATTCCTAACAGCTTTTGTAATAATGTTTCAATACAAAACGAAACTGTCAAAAAGTATTCTAATATTCAAAGCTGGTAAAGCCCATTGAGTCAATTTTTGCGAAGACATAAGTGTTGTCGCCTTGTCATATGAGCTTCACTTGTGACTAATAATGGATGAATTAGGTCTCAGGTGTGTATAAAAAGACCCCCAGAACACTAGACCTTCACATCAACTGCAACTAGACCTCTGCAAACATGCCTAATATTCACCCTAAAGAGACTAAAGTGTTGATTATCAAGAGGCTGAAGACCAGATCGTCTGCTGATGTTGGAGACACATTCAATGTGCCCAGGTCAGGCAGGCCCCACAAGACAACTGCTTGAGAGGACCGTTTGTTGGCTTGAAAATCCAAGGCCAGCCCACTTTCCACTGCAGCAGAGCTCCACCAGACCTGGTCATCTGAAGTCCCTGTGTCAACCAGAACACTTTGTCGGATTCTGTCTCGAAATGGCCTCCATGGTTCAATCAGTGCCCAGGAGCCAGCACTAAACAAAAGACCGTTGAAAAACCGTGTGGCATTTGCCAAAGCCCACAGCCTTCTAAAAGGATGGATGCTGGAAAAGTGGCAGAAGGTGGATTTTCAGATGAATTACACCACAGTCGCCGCAAATATTGCAGGAGACCTACTGGAGCCCGCATGGATCTGACATTCACCCAGAAAGCAGTGAAGTTTGGTGGCGGAAAAATCATGGTCTGGGGTTAATCATGGGATCTGCAGGGTGGAAGGCAACATCAATGGTCTGAAATACCCAGAAATCTTAGCTACCTTTTATATTACCAACCATAAAAGAGGCCAAATTCTGCAGCAGGATGGTGCTCCATCACATACTCCACATCCATCTCCACATCAAAGTTCCTCAAGGCGAAGAAGATCAAGATGCTCCAGGGTTGGGATTGGCAGTTAATTTGTTCAATTTCTGTATAGGCGACAAAACTTTTGTCTTGCCAAAATTTGACCTTCCTGTCTTGATTAAATGATAAATCTTTTTTTCAGTGAAATAATTTCATTTGAATGCATTAAACATCGCTTGGTAGGGTTTTAGCTTGTCATATGAGCTATTTCTAACACCAATTGATTAATAAAAAATCAGGTTAATAGCAGCTGTTTCTACAAAATGGATAAGCGACAAGACTTTTGTCAGGGACTGTACATGAATTAACATTATTATTATTGATCAATTTAATACATTCTAACATAATAATAGCAACCACAAGGCCAGACTTTAGGCCTCATTTTACTGTAAGATCATATGGTTATAAACCACTACTAAATCAAATATTTGACATTCAAAGCATGGATCAATGTGAGGAACTTCATGGTTGGTTTGGTGTCCTCCACCCATCTCACCTCGGTCCCAGTGGACCGTTCACAGTCAAAAAAAACCCTGGCAGGCCTGTAACACACAGCATACCGCCTTCCTCGTCGTATGATGATATCTCTGTAATCGACTTACGGTCAACCTCTCCTCCATCTTGCAGTGTGATCGTTTCATTTTCAAGCGAAACAGTGCTACTACTGTACAGACATTTCGTTGTGTGCACCGTGTGCTGTGCTGCAGTGTTTCACAATGACAATCACTTTCACTTTCCTCTAGATGATGACCATGAGGAGAATTCTGCTTGATTTAGTGTGCCCTCTAGTGGACGGAGGTGAAATGAACGGAACCAGGCGCTGCAGTTTGGGCTGATTTATATTGACGGCAACCAGTTTCAGGAGGAAGGAACATAACACAACAGACAGTAAAAGTCCCAGTCCGCCAATCAGCGGGTACATCTATTCCCAGTGAAAAGATTTTCATAAACCGATTCCAGCTGTACCGAGTCCAGAGAGTGGTAGACTGGGTCGCGGCTTTCAGGACTGCAGTCTTCTCCTGGACCACAAGCTGCCTACGTGGTGAAGATCAACCGGATTACGCCAATGGAGTAAATGAAATGAGCACATTACAACCGTACCCATTTCTCGTGCCCCGTACCGCTGCAGAAGTCGCTGTTGGGTCAGATTGGGGGAAACTGGAGACACAAACACCCCAAACTGTGATGGAAAAGACATAAGAAACATAGATAGCATCAATACATATTTGCAGAATGATTCATTTGTACTTCTGCATTTGGTAGAAACAGATTTTTACCCGCAGCTGCTCCGCCCCGATTGGTCAGTTTGAAGTACAGGACGACGACCGGGGCCCAGATGAGAACAGCTGCGCAGACGCCAGCAGCGACGTAAACAGCCACGCCTGCAGAGAGACAGACGTGGATGCAGACGTGCAGTTACAGTTACAGGTTACGACCTCGGCGCGTTACACTGAAACCGAGCTAACCGGAGACAAGATCCAGCAAAATTTCAAAACACAATTTAAACCACAAAATTTGATGTTCATTTTTTGACATATTGCAGAAAATATGTGTCAACAGCTAATGATTCCTGACCATCATCATCTAGTGAAACTAGTCATCTGAAGCAGGAAGAGGTGCAACGCTGCGTTAGTTCAGAAAAGAGGAACGGTGACATCCATCTCGGCGCTCAGAATGCAGAAGCTACGGCTGCGTACCTGCCGTTTCCTGCTCTGCACTTCCGTCTGGGTCTAGGGGGAGAAGGAGAAGAAGCAGAAACGTTAGCAACCACAATCTCATTTACGGGTGACTGCACCACAGTTTACTAGAGGTGTGAACCTTCGCTGGTCTCGCAATTCGATTACAATGATCAATGCCTCACGATGCATCCTATGCAACTATTTTTCTACGCTACTTCATGTTATGTTCTTAAATAAGTCAGTGAGATGAGCGTTCACACTGATGCTGTCAAAAAATATCTATTCTCAGAAACTAATTGATATTAAAAAAATCAATAACTAATCGTTAACTGGTGAGCAAAATGCCAGTGAGCCAAGTCCCGTCCCCCACACACTGGTCCCCGGGCGCCTGTCATGGTGGTGATGGTTAAATACAGAGGACACATTTCACTGTTCGCACCATGTGCTGTGCTGCAGTGTTTCACAATGACAATCGCTTCACTTCCACTTTAAATTTAGTAGCAATTTTGATATCAATATAGCGCTGGTATTGATAATTAAAATTCCAGTTTTGTATTTGCCATTTTCTACAGGCCCCTGGATCCTGGAGGATCCAATGTTCACACGAGAGACACACTTTACACATGGCAGTGGGCAAAAGCATTCATTCTGCAGCACCGCGCTTGCTAGAAAATGGGAAAAGCGAGAGCACTGTCTGGAAGCCTCAGATGAATGGGGGAAAACCAAAAAGCGTCTGTGGACAAACCCATTTGCAAGAAGGGCTTCAAAGATGTCGCTATCAAAGCGAGCAGCAGGAAATTTTTAAGTAACTAAAGTGATTGTCACACGGTGCACACAGTGAAATGTGTCCTCTGTATTTAACCATCACCCTTGGTGAGCAGTGGGCAGCCGTGACAGGCGCCCGGGGAACAGTGTGTGGGGACGGTGCTTTGCTCAGTGGCACCTCAGTGGCACCTTGGCGTGTTTCGAACCGGCAACCTTCTGATAACGGGGCCGCTTCCTTAACTGCTAGGCCCCATTAACACTGCCCCAAAAAACTGCACTATATGTCAAAAAGGTCTAGCAAATCATCTGAAAGCCCATCAGTCCGAATTGTACATGGAGTTACGAGAGTGGAGTAAAGTTGTTAACTCAGGGTTAAGTGTCCTGCTCAGGGACACAATGGTAGTAAGTGGGGTTTGAACCTGGGTCTTCTGGTTTATAGGTGAGTGTGTTAACCACTAGGCCACTACCAGCCTAGCTGTTGACTTTGACTTCTCAGCTAAACAGCAGCATTGGTTGGACAGTGTTAGTGCCTGAACCATTCAAGGGATGGACAGAGATGATCCACTCACACGTGACCTGAAGGTGCACTTGCTTGACAACAGTAATGTACCAAGCCGATGGCTCCTGGGTCTCCACGCCACACCAGTAGATTCCGGAGTCGGCCATGTCCAGCTGCCCGATAGTGACGGTGAAGACTCGATCCTGTCTGTTGTCCGTCAGGGAGAACTTCCCCCACTCTCTGTCCTCTGGTGTCAGCGAGGAGACGAAGATACCAGCAGGACTGCTGAGGACCTTCACGCTGTGCTTGTGCTCAGCGGGATACTCACAGCTTATCTCAACGTTCCCGTGGAGATAGCCAGGAATGGAGACTGATCTTCCAAAATATGCATCTGCCAATCAGAGAGTGAAGGCCTAAATGTTGGTGGATCTCAGGGTAAAGAGCAAGAAAATTCGGACATCTGCCAACCTGTCTTGACGATAAGATGCACTTCCATGTACTCCGGATTGTACAAACACAAGTACGTCCCAGAATCCTGAGCGGCCAGCGGCGTGATGAGCACAGAGAAGACGCCGATGGTGGCATTGTCCAGCAGAGAGAACCTCCCGTAGGTCATGGACAGGTTCTCAGCCGTGGTGTTTCCCACGACTCGGCAGCCACCGGTGTCTTCTGACTTGCAGAAGCACTTGGCTGCGTCCTTATACTGAGATTTATAATCCCAGTTCATCACAACGGCTGCGCCAGAGTAACCCTTCACACTAAAGGCTGCTACCCCACCTGGAAAACCCAAATCAATCAAAATCGCCATATTTCACGTTTATGGTATAAGAACGTTTTAGTGGGGGGTGGGTTACCTGAACTTATGTAGAGAGTGAAGATGAGGAGGTCCTTCATGCTGAGGCAAATTGTCCTTGTCCGCTGTTCGTGAAGTCCACGAAGGGACGGACTCCCCCCCCACACCGAAGACACAAACTGAGCAATTTCCTGCAGACAGGCAGACCATGACACAACACACAAAAGATAATTGCACAACAAATGCATATCTACTCGTCTCTTACTCAACGCAACAGCAGCCGCACTGTACTGATAAGACCGAACAGCATCAGAGCTTCAATCCAGCACCTTCTCAGAAGTATGATCAGAGAAGAAGAGCCTGCAGGGATGGGGCATGGAGTGATGGGTTCTGTGAATGGATCTCAAATTCAAATTTTATTTGTCACATACATGGTATGATATGCAGTGAAATGCTTTTTGCGACTACTACAGACCACAGTATTGCAAATGTTGCAAGTGTACAATGAACCAATATGCAAATATTGCAAACATAACCAAATATTACACTTTTACGTCTTTAACATAAAATATGTGTAACTGGTAGGGTGAAGGTGTGCAAATGAGTGAAAGACCATGTTTAAAGAAAAGAGCCGTAAAAAGTAAAGTAAAAAGCGCAAAGATTTTGTGCAAAGTGATTTGTGCAAAGAGTGAAGGTGAAAGTGCTGGAGTTCTATGTAGTGTTGTGGTTGAGAGCTCGTATGGCCTGCGTGAAGAAGCTCCTCCTCATTCTCTCTGTGTTGAACTTCAGGGAGCGAAAGTGCTTTCCTGTCCATTGTTGGGGTGGGTGAGGTCCTTCACTATCTTCCTGGACCTGGTACAGCACCGTTTGCTGTACATGGATTGAAGGTCAGGGAGCTGGGTATGGATGATTCGTTCGGCTAATCGAACCACCCTGATGGGTGGGTGGTCTCCTTGTATAAATATAACCTGCCGCCATTCAAACACCAGCTGGCTGTAGTGTTATGTGCATCCAGATAAAAAGCCATTTTAAAGGTCCCCTATTTTGAAAAATTGACTTTGTAAAATTATTTAACATTAATATGAGTTCCCCTAATGTACTACACACTTTGTACTACACACTTTTGCTTAACATTCCTCTAACCCCCCCCCCCCCATACACACACACAGCGATCACCTGTCTATGGTCCTGCAGTGGCTAAAACTGGTGATGGGTATTAAGAGAGTTTTGGTCATTCTGCTTCACTGTTCAGAGAGCGGCAGTTCAGACGGTCGGATCTGGAGTTTGTCCCCTTACGACATCATAAGGGGGAAGGTTACCTCCCATTTCTCATGTGTTGTTCTACCGGAGAATTTCCCAACCCAAAAAGTACCTCCACCGACCGTCATGGCTTCCAAAAATGCGAAGCATCCCAATTGCTTGGTGATTGGATATAAAAATGAGCACAAATGTGATTTTTCTTTCAGTTCCATCACACGAGACGCTGGAAAAACGTTGACGAGACTTCCTGTCAGCGGCAAACATTGTGGTTGGTGAACGGTGTTGAGCGCACAGGCGGGACACACTGTGAACAAGGATTTATTAAACAATAAGGAAACACGGCACTATGGCCGAAAACAAGGGGAACAAAAGGGGAAAGACACAAACAGACCCGGAGGCATGTGGCGATTGCCAGAACTCAAAAAATATGCACATACATAAATTGGTCCACAAAGAACGTCGCAGCACCGGCCAGCTGTGCCCAGGTGTGTCTCAAGCTGCAGCCAATCCTGACACCGCGAATGATTGATCCCTCAACTTTTATAGGCCGCTCTCCCCCTCATTAGCATTTAAAGCGTCACACACTTTTTTTTCATGCTGAATTTAGGAACGAGACTTCAGATACAGTGTTAGGGGACCGATAAGACTGATATAAAAGAAAACATATATATATATATATATATATATATAATAATAGGGGGACCTTTATCTCACAGACAAGGTGACAAGTGAGTCCACATGGCAGTAAAGGCTTTTGAAACTTTACAAGCAGCACGTCCACCACGTGGGCAGATTTTTAAAACGGTTTGCGGCAGTGTGGGCGTTAGCAGTGTCGTCCCTGCCATGCAAAGCGTCCCACAGTGCAGCTGCAAACAAGCCACTTTCCCAACGGTCACAGTGCCACAGCGCGCTGGCAGAACACGGCAGGCGACGGTGCTGGTGGGCCTTGGCACCCACTGTTGGTGGAGAGAAAAGTATTAAACGATAGCTTGTCCAGCATTGTTTAACAATTAGCAGTTAGCCAGTAGCCACATTAGATGCCTGATACGTTATTGATACGTTAACGTTTCGTTTGCACTACAGGAATGTTAAAATGTTACTGCTCGTATTTTACATTTTATGGCATTTATAAGACACCTTTATCCAGAGTGGTTTACAATCAGTAGTGACAGGGACAGGGACAGTCCCCCTGGAGACACTCAGTAGTGGCAGTGGTGGCCTAGTGGTTAAGGTGCCACTGAGGTGCCACCGAGCAAAGCACCGTCCCCACACACTGCTCCCCGGGCGCCTGTCATGGCCGCCCACTGCTCGCCAAGGGTGATGGGTTAAATGCAGAGGACACATTTCGTTGTGTCACCGTGTGGTGTGCTGTGCTGCTGTGTATCACATTGACAATCACTTGCTCAGGGACACAATGGTAGTAAGTGGGGTTTGAAACTGAGACTTCTGGTTCATAGGTGACTGTCTTACGCACTAGTCTACTACCACCCTGTAGGGTTCCTTTTCTTTTAAATAAAAAAAATCATTTAAAATTAATTGTTATATTATTATTTATGCTGTTAACAATTTCCCAAGTGGTATTTCCCTTGATGTATTTTTGAATTCAACCCTACACTGGACTGACAACAACAGTGTAGTGCAAATGCCTGCCAGTAGGGGTGGTATAACATAAACATTGACACAGAAAAATGCAGTACAAACTAATGAGTCTCACAAAACCGTCTCCATAGTTAACCAAAAATCTGGATTGCTGGAAATGCCACGGTTTTTGGATGCAAGGCCTAAAGATAGGATAGCATCTTCATTTTGTGAGATGCTACCAACCCAAGATGCTACCATGTGTGAGATGCTACCAACCAGAACCTCCATGTGCAACACGCCTAATGATGGTCCAGATCCTCATCATGTGAAGCTGATTGTCAGTGAGGCTGTTAATGGAATTGTGTTGAAATCACACGAGCATCAGTAGAAATCGTGTAAGATCTTCATGACTTCCGAAGCCTGGAATCCAATAGATGTTCAGCAAAGATTAGCAGATTAAGGCAAGTAAAAAAATTACTGGAGGAACCATAACTCATCAACTCATCACTCAAATTCCCCAAGTAAACCCAGACACAGACTCTCTCCCAACATCTTCAGGTCATCTGAGATCTCCCTGACACCTCCATAAATAAGACCACTCCCCACAGCCGGGAGCGTTCTTAATTTTTGGAACTGTGATAGACAACCATCTCTCCTTCTCTACTCACATCAGCAATCTTTCCCGCTCATGTAGATTCCTTCTCTACAATATCAGACGAATCCGCCCTGATCTGTCAACACAGGTCACCCAGATCCTGGTTCAGTCCTTAGTAATCTCACGACTGGATTACTGTAACTCCCTTCTAGCTGGTCTACCTCTATGTACCATCCGACCTCTACAACTCATACAAAATGCAGCAGCACGACTGATCTTCAACCTTCCCAAATTCTCCCATACCGACCCTCTGCTACGTTCCCTCCACTGGCTCCCAGTAGCTGCACACATCAGGTTCAAAATACTGATGCTGGCCTACAAAGCCAAACATGGAGTAGCACCATCCTACCTCACAGCCCTTACTACACCTCGCACTGCACCTCGTATACTCCGAGCCTCCAGTACTGCTCGCCTGGTCCCTCCATCTCTGAAGGTAAAAGGAAGACGTTCATCTAGACTCTTCTCCGTCTTGGCCCCTCGGTGGTGGAATGAACTTCCCCTCGAGGTCAGAACAGCTCAGTCACTGAGCACCTTCAAACGACAGCTCAAGACCTTCCTCTTTAAAGAATATTTAAATGAACTTGTAACCTTCTTATTGTCTGAATTATGTATAGAATCTACAACAGAGTGAATAAAAAGGTTGTATTCATAGTTGGGGTCCTAGTGAACCAGAACTGAACACTTAATCGATGGTAACTTAAAAGCACGTTGTAAGTCGCTCTGGATAAGGGCGTCTGCCAAATGCCTTAAATATAAATGTGATGGAGATCTCAGATGACCTCAAGATGGTTGGCTGATGGCTCATGAGTGGGTGAGTGGAACTACCACGGCCCTCCGTCTTTCCACCAAGACCCAGAGGCAAATGTTCCACACAGCGGCTCAAATCCAAAGAACAGAAGAGAAGCAGATGAATGTCAGCATGAGCCGCCAGCAGAGACGTCATGATTGGAGAGGAGAAGACGGCGTTGTGAAATTTGCAGTCTAAAGGTTGTAGGTTTCTGTAGGTCTCTGGCTTATCATTCAAGAAACTGTTGTCCCAGATCAATTTTTTTCCCCCCAAAGTTCAACTTTGGAATTAAACTCTGCTAAAACTCCACAGCGTGTTTAAAACCGAGTATCATAATTAAACACACACACACACACACACACACACACACAGTCCAACACCAAGGAAACCAGAGGCCAGCAGTCACTGCCATGGGGACGCTATTTGCCTTTCCCACCAGTTAAAGCTGCCGTCTCTTCCCGCTTACCCTGGTCACAGGAAACTGGAGTCTGGCACCAGTGCATCATGGGTACAAATAATGAAACAGACCTCCAGCCTCTCCTGCAGAAAAAAACATTCAAGCGTAATATTAACCGTACGTGACAACGTGATTGCGATTAATCACAATTATATTTACATTTACAGCATTTACCAGACGCCCTTCTCCAGAGCGACTTACAATCAGTAGTTACAGGGACAGTCCCCCCTGGAGACACTCAGGGTTAAGAGTCGCGCTCAGGTAGTAAGTGGGGTAGTAAGTGGGGTTTGAACCTGGGTCTTCTGGTTCATAAGCGAGTGTGTTACACACTAGGCTACTACCACCCCTAATTAAGCAGCCGCACTCCAGTCAAACGTCTTTATTACGTAAGTAAGTGCAAAATCTCTAAAAACTATTTTTTATTTATTTTTTTTTACATTTTTTAGATGAACGTCTTCCTATTTCGTTTCAGTATTTCATGCGGTAAAGAGCTTTGAATATGATCATTGTCAGGCGGGCACTGGGTCACCTTCCATCTGAGGATTTTTACTGTTAGATGGAGAACATACCAGGCAAACACACACACACACACACACACACTGGATCCATGCCCCAGTTCCACGGTCCCCGTCACCTTCTTTCTTGTACGCTGCGCATCACAAAAGCCCAGCGAGCAGACAAACAAAAGATCTTTTGAGTGAGACCAGACTGTGTGACCACATCCCATCCGACCAGGGAAGCAGAGTGGAGAAACACCCCCACTCCCACACACACACACACACACACACACGCACACACACTCCACCCAAGACAACAAACACACTTGCACAAGAACACTGCATCGTGTATCATAGTGTACAGTTACACTAACGCAGTGTGGCACCAACAAGCATCATGGGTAATGGCCAAGCTGCGACCAATCGTATGAGTCCTGGTCTGGTGTGCCGCGGCCCTCTGTGGAGAAAACTGGAACAAATGTGAAGAAAGGCAGTGGAAGATTTTTCCTAAATCTTGCATTTCCCGCAATTGAATTAAATAGCTGATTATTTAATTCGACTCAACTTTTTCTTTTTTTTTTTACGTATCATTGCAACATCAAGAAAACAAGACCCATGAGATAAAAACACATGTGTGGTTATGGAATGCTTCCAATCTACTTCGATGTTAAAAGTGCATTATGGGTAAGAAAACATCATATACATATACATACGGTGGGTACGGAAAGTATTTAGACCCCCTTAAATTTTTCACTCATTGTTAAATAAATATGACCATTTTATTATATGAATATATGAGTGTCGCCGCAAAGGGTCTGAATACTTAGTACCATGTGATATTTCTGTTTTTCTTTGTTAACAAATCCGCAAAAATGTCAACAATTCTGTGCTTTTCTGTCAATGCGTGGTGCTGTGTGTACAACAGTGAGGGAGAACATGAATTTGAATGATCTTAGCAAATGGCTGCAATACAACAAAGAGTGAAAATTTTAAGGGGGTCTGAACACTCTCCGTACCCACTGTGTGTGGGCCAGTGGCCTGGCAGACCAGTAACCGAACGCTCTAGATCAAATAGGACAATTGCAGAGGACAAACTTCATCGTGTGCATCATGTGCTGCGCTAGGGGCAGTGGTGGCCTAGCGGTTAAGGAAGCGGCCCCGTAATCAGAAGGTTGCCGGTTCGAATCCCGATCCGCTGAGGTGCCACTGAGCAAAGCACTTGCTCCCCGGGCGCCTGTCATGGCCGTCCACTGCTCACCAAGGGTGATGGTTAAATACAGAGGACACATTTCACTGTGTGCACCGTGTGCTGTGCATCACAATGACAATCACTTCACTTTCACTTTTTATGCTGTGCAATTCAATGGTAAAACCATGGAACGTCCAGGAAGTGATTTTTATTTCCCTTCGTGTGGGATCAGCCTCTTCCTCAAACAGACCGCAGACGGCCGTGCAACAAGCTCTTTACAAAAAAAATAACTCATGCCACGTTACCACGTACAGGTGACAAACACCAACACACACACAAAACATGACCATGGCCGAATATATCATTTTTTTGACACATTCTGCAAAAAACTAAAATAAATCCTTGTTGCTTAGCAACAATCAGGAGGTTCTTTTTGTGGCGAGGCTGACAGACTCGCAGGAAAGGGGCTGAGCTTGGCCCATCGTTCTCTCACGACCACGCCCATCTGTCTGTCCGCAGTCTGTGCTCCGCCTCCACGCCACAGCGCCAGCTCTCCGGGCGCGGTGGGGCCCGGCCTGGTTCTGGTTCCGGTTCCGCGCCTCGTGTCCCTCAGTCCGTGTCGAAGTTGCAGGGGTTGGTGCCGTTCTCCAGCGACACGCGGTACAGCGCCACGAAGTCCCTGTACCTCGCCGCGCAGCTCAGCCACGCCTCGCCGAACCGCACCGAGCCGGTGAACAGGAGGTCGCCGTCGGCGTCCGGACGGACCCCGCAGCCAAGGGGGGCTCGGATGCTTCCGGCCCACCGTCCGCGGGCCGCGCCCGCGCCGGACACGAACACCCGGTCCTTCTGGCGGTAGAGGCGAGCGAGGGTCACCCGCAGGGCCGCGTGGTCCCCGGCCCGTACCACGTCCCGGACGGTGCCCTTCCCCACTGCGGAGAGAGTCGGAGGGAGAGAGGTGAGCGCTCTAGAAGCCAGCACCGCCCCGGCCGGACACCTGGTCCGTCAATGGAGGGATTATCCCGGCAAAAAGCGGGGGATTACGCACCTCCGACCGGAACAAAGAGGAAGCGGCCGAGGAAAGTGCTGGATTAGTGCTGACTGGCTTGGTTCGAGTTAGAGGAGAGCGCAGGGTGTCCCCCCCGGGGGGGGCGGGTCAGAGACCCTGTGGGCGTGACGCTCAGTGACCCCTACTGACCACGGTGGCCCCCAGACACTAAAGAACATCCCTAATGAGGGAGGGACAGGGTCGCTGAATGGGTCTGGGAGAGAACACGTCTTGGGAGGGGGGGGACCTGTGAACCGTGTTTCTAGACACGGAACGATTGACAGGGTTCTACTACGGTTCTACTCATTAAAAATGAACTAGATGAATCGAGCTCATTCTAATTCTACATTTACATTCACGGCATTTACCAGACGCCCTTATCCAGAGCGACTTACAATCAGTAGTTACAGGGACAGTCCCCCCCTGAAGTGTCTTGCTCAGGGACACGATGGTAGGAAGTGGGGTTTGAACCTGGGTCTAACCCGCTAGGCTACTACCACCCTAAATAAACTACGGTTGTTAAAACTGTTCTAATAACTATGGTGACTTGGGGACCTCTTGCCAGGTCAGTTGTGTGGACAACCATCCACTGCGGCGACCCCTAACTTTTCACAAACTAAACGTGGTTACGTTTTGAATGAACGAGGTGGTTCATGAGCGTTTCCACTTCCACTGTGGCCGCTATGGCTTCCGTCACTAAACAAACTCAGAAGAAGCACATTTCTTCTTCACTTCTTCACTCGCCATGAAATGTTATAAAATGGTGCAGCTCTACCAAATAACTACAAATAAAATAAAATGGCAGCGAGACCAGCATGAGATCCAACGATTAGATCGTCATCTGAACAAAATCTCATCAAACAAGGAAAGGTTTGAGAACCGTGGACTTGACACCCCTATTTCATCTGGTTTTGACTGTTGAACCCTTCCTGAGTTAAAGTGTAATTATTATATGATTTAATGGTGGCTATAAACCCGTTTAGTTAGTTGACAAGTTTGGGTCCATCAAAGTCACCGAAGTTGAACTTCTGCTGCCTAAACTGAACGCACATTTCATATAGAGGCGCTTTATGGAGAACGTGCAGCCTTCATCATGGTGGGAACGTGGCTTTCACTTAGCTAACATGTCTGCAGGTCCAGTACCCGAGGGAGCCAAAGCATTTAAAATTAATAACAGAACGTTGCTGTTGCTTTTTTTTTCCAACAATAAAATGTTTTTTCCTCTCCAAAATAAAGCTAAAGAACATGAACCGTGTTTTTTTTTTTTTTTTATTCTAATAAATTTGCCAAAACCTCAAGTACATTTTTTTCATGTTGTCATTATGACATATTCTGAGGAATAAGGCTGCTACATAACAAAATGTGAAAATGTGCTGTGAATACCTTCCGGGTGCACTGTAGCTGTTTGGGTTGACAACAAGAGTAAAGGTCAGAGGTCGGGGGGGCACTCTTACCAAAGTCACTGGTGCAGACGGCCATGAGGAGGCTGGCATCGCTGCAGGGCCGGCAGGCTGCTGAGACACAGGGAGACACCAGAGGTGTTCATCACACACCAGTTTAACCGGCAATAGCCCCAATATCCACACACACACACACACACACACACACACACACTTCCTCTAGACATCAGCAGGAAGAGCTGACGCCCCACAAAAGGGAAGAGGACGTGTGTGTTTTTATAAAGGGGACAGGTGGGAGGTTTAAAGGAGGGGCCCATCCTGGAGTCCTAATTAAAAAGGCATCACTGATGAAACGTAGAGTCACACACACACACACACAGTCCAGCTGTTTCAGAGCCAGTGCCTACATGACCTTTAACCCTCTGATCTATTGGACCTGAAACCACGACCCCGTTTGAAATAACACCGTAAACTGGTTTCGTCCAAACCAGGTGTGTGTGTTGGGGCGGGAAGGGGGGAGGGAAGGTTGTGTTTTACTCTTATTTTCATGGTCATGTGACTGATGAAGTGCCTGTCCAAACAGCTCACTGGCTTCAGACATCATTCGTTTTCCAGCAAAATAACCAAATGAAAGACTTAAACCAGACAAACACACACAGACGCAGCTCAGTTTGCTGGCTCAGCTGTTCCTCACACACTCTCTCCTCCTCTCTTCTTTCTTTGTTGACACATCTTCATCCTCTTTTGTCCCCTTTCGTTCTCTGCTTTTGGTCCTGCTGGTCTCCATTCACACTCTCTGTACCACAAAGTGTGTGTGTGTGTGTGTGTGTGTGTTTCCTTTCTCTATGAAACTATAGTCTACAGTGGCAGAGAATTGCAAAATAACCAAACATTTCATAAATCAAATTTATGGAATTTATGATTCAATTTACGAAACAAGCACCGAATCATACGGAAAGGTAAGGTATGATAGTCAGGTAGTGCCTGTTGCATGTATCAAACCATTCAGAGTTGGATCATTTCTGGCCCACTGTTTAGGTTGACCAGCAAATTGAGCTGCTTAAACATCTGACACGTCATGAGCTTCCTACTCACACTAGTATATCGGTTTTCTGTTGCTGCAGCAGAAAGCACACATTCGCATTTCATTCAGTTAAGCTTCTAGATTCCCTTAAAACACCAATTAAAGTATCTCTTTATTGTTTGGTTTACCCTTTCCGTATGATTCGCGTTGTTTTGTGGTTGCTAAAAGTGTTTCAGTATTGAAAGTTTTTGTAGTTGGTAAAAGTGTTTCACGTATTCATAAATTAGTTTTCACTTTTGAAAGTTTTGGTGGTTGGTAAAATTGTTTCACGTATTCATAAATTAGTTTTCACTTTTGAAAGTTTTGGTGGTTGGTAAAATTGTTTCACGTATTCATAAATTAGTTTGGACTTTTGAAAGTTTTGGTGGTTGGTAAAAGTGTTTCACGTATTCATAAATTCGTTTTCAGTATTGAAAGTTTTTGTAGTTGGTAAAAGTGTTTCAAGTATTCATAAATTTGTTTTCACTTTTGAAAGTTTTGTTGGTTGGTAAAAGTGTTTCACGCATTCATAAATTCGTTTTCACTATTGAAAGTTTTTGTAGTTGGTAAAAGTGTTTCAAGTATTCATAAATTAGTTTTCACTATTGAAAGTTTTTGTAGTTGGTAAAAGTGTTTCACGTTTTTATAAATTTGTTTTCACTTTTGAAAGTTTTGGTGGTTGGTAAAAGTTTTTCAAGTATTCATAAATTTGTTTTCACTTTTGAAAGTTTTGTTGGTTGGTAAAAGTGTTTCACGTATTCATAAATTAGTTTTCACTATTGAAAGTTTTTGTAGTTGGTAAAAGTGTTTCAAGTTTTTATAAATTTGTTTTCACTTTTGAAAGTTTTGGTGGTTGGTAAAAGTTTTTCAAGTATTCATAAATTTGTTTTCACTTTTGAAAGTTTTGTTGGTTGGTAAAAGTGTTTCAAGTATTCATAAATTCATTTTCACTATTTAAAGTTTTTGAAGTTGGTAAAAGTGTTTCACGTATTCATAAATTCGTTTTCACTTTTGAAAGCTTTTGTGGTTGGTAAAAGTGTTTCACGTATTCATAAATTCGTTTTCACTTTTGAAAGTTTGTTTTGTGGTTGGTAAAAGTGTTTCACGTATTCATAAATTCGTTTTCACTTTTGAAAGTTTTTGTGGTTGGTAAAAGTGTTTCACGTATTCATAAATTAGTTTTCACTTTTGAAAGTTTTGGTGGTTGGTAAAATTGTTTCACGTATTCATAAATTAGTTTGGACTTTTGAAAGTTTTGGTGGTTGGTAAAAGTGTTTCACGTATTCATAAATTCGTTTTCAGTATTGAAAGTTTTTGTAGTTGGTAAAAGTGTTTCAAGTATTCATAAATTTGTTTTCACTTTTGAAAGTTTTGTTGGTTGGTAAAAGTGTTTCACGCATTCATAAATTCGTTTTCACTATTGAAAGTTTTTGTAGTTGGTAAAAGTGTTTCAAGTATTCATAAATTAGTTTTCACTATTGAAAGTTTTTGTAGTTGGTAAAAGTGTTTCACGTTTTTATAAATTTGTTTTCACTTTTGAAAGTTTTGGTGGTTGGTAAAAGTTTTTCAAGTATTCATAAATTTGTTTTCACTTTTGAAAGTTTTGTTGGTTGGTAAAAGTGTTTCACGTATTCATAAATTAGTTTTCACTATTGAAAGTTTTTGTAGTTGGTAAAAGTGTTTCAAGTTTTTATAAATTTGTTTTCACTTTTGAAAGTTTTGGTGGTTGGTAAAAGTTTTTCAAGTATTCATAAATTTGTTTTCACTTTTGAAAGTTTTGTTGGTTGGTAAAAGTGTTTCACGTATTCATAAATTCGTTTTCACTATTGAACGTTTTTGTAGTTGGTAAAAGTGTTTCACGTTTTTATAAATTTGTTTTCACTTTTGAAAGTTTTGGTGGTTGGTAAAAGTTTTTCAAGTATTCATAAATTTGTTTTCACTTTTGAAAGTTTTTGTAGTTGGTAAAAGTGTTTCACGTATTCATAAATTAGTTTTCACTATTGAAAGTTTTTGTAGTTGGTAAAAGTGTTTCAAGTTTTTATAAATTTGTTTTCACTTTTGAAAGTTTTGGTGGTTGGTAAAAGTTTTTCAAGTATTCATAAATTTGTTTTCACTTTTGAAAGTTTTGTTGGTTGGTAAAAGTGTTTCACGTATTCATAAATTCGTTTTCACTATTGAAAGTTTTTGAAGTTGGTAAAAGTGTTTCAAGTATTCATAAATTCATTTTCACTATTTAAAGTTTTTGAAGTTGGTAAAAGTGTTTCACGTATTCATAAATTCGTTTTCACTTTTGAAAGCTTTTGTGGTTGGTAAAAGTGTTTCACGTATTCATAAATTCGTTTTCACTTTTGAAAGTTTGTTTTGTGGTTGGTAAAAGTGTTTCACGTATTCATAAATTCGTTTTCACTTTTGAAAGTTTTTGTGGTTGGTAAAAGTGTTTCACGTATTCATAAATTCGTTTTCACTTTTGAAAGTTTTTGTGGTTGGTAAAAGTGTTTCACGTATTCATAAATTCGTTTTCAGTATTGAAAGTTTTTGTAGTTGGTAAAACTGTTTCACGTATTCATAAATTCGTTTTCAGTATTGAAAGTTTTTGTAGTTGGTAAAACTGTTTCAAGTATTCATAAATTCGTTTTTCACTTTTGAAAGTTTTGGTGGTTGGTAAAACTGTTTCACGTATTCATAAATTCGTTTTCACTTTTGAAAGTTTTTGTAGTTGGTAAAAGTGTTTCACGTTTTTATAAATTTGTTTTCACTTTTGAAAGTTTTGGTGGTTGGTAAAAGTTTTTCAAGTATTCATAAATTTGTTTTCACTTTTGAAAGTTTTGTTGGTTGGTAAAAGTGTTTCACGTATTCATAAATTAGTTTTCACTATTGAAAGTTTTTGTAGTTGGTAAAAGTGTTTCAAGTTTTTATAAATTTGTTTTCACTTTTGAAAGTTTTGGTGGTTGGTAAAAGTTTTTCAAGTATTCATAAATTTGTTTTCACTTTTGAAAGTTTTGTTGGTTGGTAAAAGTGTTTCACGTATTCATAAATTCGTTTTCACTATTGAACGTTTTTGTAGTTGGTAAAAGTGTTTCACGTTTTTATAAATTTGTTTTCACTTTTGAAAGTTTTGGTGGTTGGTAAAAGTTTTTCAAGTATTCATAAATTTGTTTTCACTTTTGAAAGTTTTTGTAGTTGGTAAAAGTGTTTCACGTATTCATAAATTAGTTTTCACTATTGAAAGTTTTTGTAGTTGGTAAAAGTGTTTCAAGTTTTTATAAATTTGTTTTCACTTTTGAAAGTTTTGGTGGTTGGTAAAAGTTTTTCAAGTATTCATAAATTTGTTTTCACTTTGAAAGTTTTGTTGGTTGGTAAAAGTGTTTCACGTATTCATAAATTCGTTTTCACTATTGAAAGTTTTTGAAGTTGGTAAAAGTGTTTCAAGTATTCATAAATTCATTTTCACTATTTAAAGTTTTTGAAGTTGGTAAAAGTGTTTCACGTATTCATAAATTCGTTTTCACTTTTGAAAGCTTTTGTGGTTGGTAAAAGTGTTTCACGTATTCATAAATTCGTTTTCACTTTTGAAAGTTTGTTTTGTGGTTGGTAAAAGTGTTTCACGTATTCATAAATTCGTTTTCACTTTTGAAAGTTTTTGTGGTTGGTAAAAGTGTTTCACGTATTCATAAATTCGTTTTCACTTTTGAAAGTTTTTGTGGTTGGTAAAAGTGTTTCACGTATTCATAAATTCGTTTTCAGTATTGAAAGTTTTTGTAGTTGGTAAAACTGTTTCACGTATTCATAAATTCGTTTTCAGTATTGAAAGTTTTTGTAGTTGGTAAAACTGTTTCAAGTATTCATAAATTCGTTTTTCACTTTTGAAAGTTTTGGTGGTTGGTAAAACTGTTTCACGTATTCATAAATTCGTTTTCACTTTTGAAAGTTTTTGTAGTTGGTAAAGTGTTTCACGTTTTTATAAATTTGTTTTCACTTTTGAAAGTTTTGGTGGTTGGTAAAAGTTTTTCAAGTATTCATAAATTGTTTTCACTTTTGAAAGTTTTGTTGGTTGGTAAAAGTGTTTCACGTATTCATAAATTAGTTTTCACTATTGAAAGTTTTTGTAGTTGGTAAAAGTGTTTCAAGTTTTTATAAATTTGTTTTCACTTTTGAAAGTTTTGGTGGTTGGTAAAAGTTTTTCAAGTATTCATAAATTTGTTTTCACTTTTGAAAGTTTTGTTGGTTGGTAAAAGTGTTTCACGTATTCATAAATTCGTTTTCACTATTGAACGTTTTTGTAGTTGGTAAAAGTGTTTCACGTTTTTATAAATTTGTTTTCACTTTTGAAAGTTTTGGTGGTTGGTAAAAGTTTTTCAAGTATTCATAAATTTGTTTTCACTTTTGAAAGTTTTTGTAGTTGGTAAAAGTGTTTCACGTATTCATAAATTAGTTTTCACTATTGAAAGTTTTTGTAGTTGGTAAAAGTGTTTCAAGTTTTTATAAATTTGTTTTCACTTTTGAAAGTTTTGGTGGTTGGTAAAAGTTTTTCAAGTATTCATAAATTTGTTTTCACTTTTGAAAGTTTTGTTGGTTGGTAAAAGTGTTTCACGTATTCATAAATTCGTTTTCACTATTGAAAGTTTTTGAAGTTGGTAAAAGTGTTTCAAGTATTCATAAATTCATTTTCACTATTTAAAGTTTTTGAAGTTGGTAAAAGTGTTTCACGTATTCATAAATTCGTTTTCACTTTTGAAAGCTTTTGTGGTTGGTAAAAGTGTTTCACGTATTCATAAATTCGTTTTCACTTTTGAAAGTTTGTTTTGTGGTTGGTAAAAGTGTTTCACGTATTCATAAATTCGTTTTCACTTTTGAAAGTTTTTGTGGTTGGTAAAAGTGTTTCACGTATTCATAAATTCGTTTTCACTTTTGAAAGTTTTTGTGGTTGGTAAAAGTGTTTCACGTATTCATAAATTCGTTTTCAGTATTGAAAGTTTTTGTAGTTGGTAAAACTGTTTCACGTATTCATAAATTCGTTTTCAGTATTGAAAGTTTTTGTAGTTGGTAAAACTGTTTCACGTATTCATAAATTCGTTTTTCACTTTTGAAAGTTTTGGTGGTTGGTAAAACTGTTTCACGTATTCATAAATTCGTTTTCACTTTTGAAAGTTTTTGTAGTTGGTAAAAGTGTTTCACGTATTCATAAATTCGTTTTCACTTTTGAAAGTTTTTGTAGTTGGTAAAAGTGTTTCACGTACTCATAAATTAGTTTTTTTGAGGCAGCGGTGGCCTAAGGAAGTGGGCACGTAATCAGAAGGTTGCCGGTTCGAATCCCGATCCACCAAGGTGCCACTGAGCAAGGCACCGTCCCCACACACCGCTCCCCGGGCGCCTGTCATGGCTGCCCACTGCTCACCAAGGGTGATGGTTAAATGCAGAGGACACATTTCATTGTGTCACCGTGTGCTGTGCTGCGGTAATAATGTCTTCACCATTTTACTGTTTGTGAGAAAATGCTTGAATAACAGTGTCTATGTGTAGTTACAGATGGGTGCATGTCGTCTAACGGTTATCAGCATGTAAAAGAATGCATGTGTTGTTATCTGTGTGTGTGTTCTGTTATCTCTGTGATTATCATATTATCTCAGGCCTGGCTTCTCTCAGGGGGGCCACCTGGCCCGGCGAGTCTGACCCCAGACCAGACATCCAATCCGGGCAGCCGGAGTGAGATGGAGGGGGGCGAAGGAACGGGCTGCTGGAAGCGATTAACCAAATCCACCCGGCTCAGTGTGTGTGTGTGTGTGTGTGTGTGTGTGTAGGAAATTACCCATCAGCCACCAGTCTGGCTCTGATTTAGAAGTCTCATCAGCGAGCAGGGTGTTTCTCTCTGAAGAACCTCAACCCCACACCAGATCAAAAGTCCACCAGTCGCAGCAGTTACAGGACGCACCAGTTTCCTGGCCGAGGATTCCAGACGTCTGACATCAGCGTCCCCCCCAAATAAGGATATCTGTCGGCCATCTTCGTCCATATCTGACCGATACCGAGCCTGACGTTGCTCTATTCAAGAGGCCGTGTATGTGTACGTCCCTCACGTTTCACGAGGAGAAAGAAATGGTCCTTGCAAGAAAAAGGTTTAAAAGCTGCAGCGCTTTTCAACACCGTATTACAGAAAATACGCACAGCTACATATTTAGCTACGGTATCACCTTGGTTGTATCAATGTGTGTGTGTGTGTGTGTGTGTGTGAGAGACCGAAATCAGGAGCGCGTGCAGCTGTGTAAGTGAGAGTGTGTTAGAACGTTCCAGCACTGCGGAGAGAAACGCGATCCGGGCGGCGAGCGGCGCGCACGTCAAAACAAGCAGAGATCTTACGCAGGGTCTGGGAGCACACACACACACACACACACACACACACACACGCACAAAGGCAAGGCCTCGTTCGAACACACTTCTACAGTTACACTTCTGAGGGCTGCCACACCTCCATGTTAAATGGGGGCTGCGCTGGGGGGGTGGTGAAGGCCAAATGCAGGTCACCTAGCAGCAGTGTGTGTGTGTGTGTGTGTGTGTGTGTGCGTGTGTGTGTATTAAATAATTCATACAACGTGGAAGGAACCCCGGTGGAGAAGTTTCAGGCTTCCTCCTGTCTGATGTCCAACATCTCTCGCCCACCCGCACCCCACATGAAACGGCGCCCGGGAGTGAGGGGAACAGGTGAGGAGTCTGCGCCCCGGTAATAAATCTGGGGGGGGGGGGAGGCAGGGGGCTTTTCATCCCGGGGTGTTGACGGGACAGGATGGTACGATATCCACCCACCCCTCATTTCACACTTCTGGGGAGTCCTTAAAGCCGCTTCCTCCCTCGGGCACTAAAGCACGACTATAAAACAGACGTCTCCGCGGCGCTGATGTTATTCAGGCCTGTTTGGTTTCGTGGGTTTTAACACATTTCACTGCATTTATTTGATAATTAAAGAAAATGTTTCCTGCATTGTAGTTCATGTTAAAATATTTGTCTTCTGCTGAGCATTATGGGAGTTTTTTTCTGATCAGCCCCACTAAACAGGACTTCAGAGTCAAAAAATCAAAAACACCCTATTTGTATTGGGCTTAATGTCCGATATTATATATACAGTACAGGCCAAAAGTTTGGACACACCTTCTCATTCAATGTGTTTTCTTTATTTTCATGACCATTTACGTTGGTAGATTCTCACTGAAGGCATCAAAACTATGAATGAACACATGTGGAGTTATGAACTTAACAAAAAGTGGACACCTGACCTCCACAGTCACCGGACCTGAACCCAATCCAGATGGTTTGGGGTGAGCTGGACCAACAAGTGCTAAACACCTCTGGGAACTCCTTCAAGACTGTTGGAGAAGCATTTCAGGTGACGACGTCTTGAAGCTCATCGAGAGAATGCCAAGAGTGTACAAAGCAGTAATCAGAGCAAAGAAACTAGAATATAAATATAATGTTTTCACTTATTTCACCTTTTTTGTGTTAATTACATAACTCCACATGTGTTCATTTATAGTTTTGATGCCTTCAGTGAGAATCTACCAACGTAAATGGTCATGAAAATAATGAAAACACATTAAAGGAGAAGGTGTGTCCAGACTTTTGGCCTGTACTGTACGTCAGAGGGACATCAGGAGAACTGAAGTCAGTTTCCACCGCACAGCAGCGCTGTTAAACCCACACACCTTGTGTACCGTTTAAAAATATATCCAGACAACAAATTGTACAATGCAAAAAAAAATATTTATTTTTTTGTATTGTATCATACTTTCTTGTACTTGAAAAGTACTTTTTTGTACTTTGTTGGATTGATTTTTATTGTATCGAAGGGTGAAGTGAAGCTCGTATTTAAAATGATTACAAATGGAATCAGAAACATTTGACGTCAAAAAGGGGTTTGTGGTTATTTATGAAATTTCGGAATTTGAATGAATGTTTCGTTGAATATAAGATAAAATACGCTGTACGCGCGTGTCAGCCGCGTGTCTAAAAGCGCACATCAGATGCGCACTACCCACAACACCCTGCAGCTGAGCGGCGACTGGCGGCGGGGGGTCGTGACCCTCTGATTGGCCGGTTTGTTTTCAGATGTCAGCGGCGGGACGATCCAGGGGCGCAGCCGGCGTGCGCCGCAGCCCTGACCCCGCCCACCCCCCCACTTCCCTGTACCAGACGGGAACGATTTGTACCTGTCTTTAATCCTTCCCGCTCTGCAGAACCCCATTACGACTCGGGGTGCTTCTCTGCTCCGCTGTGTGCATGCTGGGACCCCCAAAAACTACAAGTGGCCCAAAATGGAAGGCAAAAACAACGAGGACTTTCTGAAGGGAGAAGCTCGGGGGAGGGGACCTGGTCCTCACCAGACCACCTCAACAAGTTAGGACCCTCGCAGACCACGCCTCTTTACCACTGAGGTCCCCTGGCGCCTGTCAGAGGATCACGTGACGTTCTCTCACCCGCGCTGCTGTGCGGCTCCTCCTCGTGCCCGTCCCCGCCGTCCCCGCCGCTCAGCTCGTAGAGGAACGCCGTGGCCCTGCGGCCGATGTCCCTCCGGGGCAGCGCCTCCACGAACAGCGCCCCCTCCTGCAGGCCGAAGCAGCGCACCGCCCCCCGGGCCTGGTCGTCCTCGCCCAGCAGCAGGCGCAGCGCCCCCGCCCGCTCCAGGTACACGTTGGCGCCGCGCGACCCCGCCCGGGCCTTGACGCAGGCGCGCAGGCGCTTGGTGGCCTCGGCCGAGGCCTCCAGGTTGGGCCGCAGGTTGACGACCACCGCGCCCGTGGGGTACAGCCACTCCAGGGAGCCCTGGGAGCAGCGCAGGTACACCTGCTCCACGTCCCGCGTGTGGGACTCGTGCGTCAAGCCACTGAGGAAGAGGAGGGAACGGGGTGCAGAAGGTCAGAGTTCACAGACGCCAAAGGTCACCAGACATTTACATTTCCAGCATTTACCAGACGCCCTTATCCAGAGCGACTTAACAGTCAGAAGTTACAGGGGACAGTCCCCCCCTGGAGACACTCAGGGTTAAGTGTCTCGTTCAGGGACACGATGGTAGTAAGTGGGATTTGAACCTGGGTCTTCTGGTTCACAGGCGAGTGTGTTACCCACTAGGCTACTACCACCCAAGCAAATAAAACTCCGTCCAACTGTCCATCCCCAGGGACGATCGGTGGAGAGACATCCTCTCAGTATGGCGGGATTTACAATGACTTACTATCAGTAGTTACAGGGACAGTCCCCCCTGGAGACACTCAGGGTTAAGTGTCTCGCTCAGGGACACAATGGTAGTAAGTGGGGTTTGAACCTGGGTCTTCTGGTCCGTAAAAACCACCGCTAACAACCCCAAGCAGCGCATGAGTGGTCAATCGAGGGGTTTCGCGTGCCGCTGAATTGGGTTTCATGCAACAAGGACAGGAACTGGACACCCGAGTAAAAACCAGAACTAATCTGGGACCGATTACGCAGAAGGACACCGTACATAGACATACGTCCCGGTCATCTCACCAGGACAACTGGGGACGAGAAGACAAATCCCAACCAAAAAAAAAAAAAAAAAAGTGAAGTGATTGTCACATGTGATACACAGCAGCACAGCACACGGTGCACACAGTGAAATGTGTCCTCTGCATTTAACCCATCACCCTGAGTGAGCAGTGGGCAGCCATGGGACCAGGGATTCCATCCGTCTCTCCCTCACTTTGTTAGAGGTTAAGTTGCACCATTGCTGCCGGGTGACAGAAGGTGGCTTGGAGGATGGACCTCGTGTCCCTGCGGTGAGGAAGACGGCGGACGGGTTAGGAACGCACCTTCCTCTCCAGTTGCACTGGTCGCTGGTGTACTGGCCGAGTCCCCGTCGCCACAGCGCGGCCGCGACGAGCAGCGCGAGCGCCGGCGACAGCGACGGCATCGGGTCCGAGGAGCCTGTCCGGGCGCGACGTCACTGTGTACACGTCGCCATCGCTCCCGCGAAGCGCGACTCGCCCGGGCGACCGAATCGCGGAAAGTGAAATTCCGTCTCTCTCTCTCGGAGAGAGAGCGAGCCACGCCACGCCCACTCTGAAACCCCGCCCACTGCCGCTTCCCCGCTGTGTGTGTGTGTGTGTGTGTGTGTGCGTGTGTGTGTGTGTGTGTTGAGCAGACAGACATGGAATTGATAACGTCGGGTTTGTGGCTCATTAAAATACCTTTTCTCGTTTCCGCCTAACGTGACCTTTGACCTTCACGTATAAAAAGGTTTATGACACCTTTACTAAGCATGTTTAAAATCTGTTGTACTTTGTCAGGAAGCCAATGGGCCTGGTGTGTTGTATAAACGCTTGGAAATACATAATTCCAATATGGAATTAATTCCATAATTCCACAATTCCAGGATCCTGGCATTTAACTCAAGCCGTCAGCTTCGGGCCTGAGAAGGTGGAGAAATGAGAAGCTCAGAGAATACAGGCCCGACACAGGAACATAAATACATAACGTACGGTACTGTACTGTAGGTTCGTCCCGACAGTAACATTGATATTTAGAGCTTCTGGTAGAAGAACTGGGCGTCGATGATGAATGATCTCCTACAAGCAGGTTTACAACTGGCGAACAGAATGGGGCGGTGGCCTGGCGGGCAAGGAGGTGGACCCCCGAACCGCCAAGCCCTCGCGGCCGCCCACTGTTGCGTCACTTCACGACACTTCAGAGGACAACGGCGGAAACAGAGACTCTTTCTCTACACGTCATGTCGTTGTTTCACGAATACGAGGCAATTCTGGTTTTCTTGTCATATGGATTGTGCAGGGAACTGTACATCCAAAGAGCCCCATCCCACCAAACACTTGATATTTGCCTGCCACATTGTATATATGATTTTTATTCATAGCTACTTACTTCTATATAGGCTATTTGTGTGTGTAATAAACATGTATAAGCATGTATAATAAGCATGTATGTTTCTAGGAGGGGTTACTTCTACCGTAGAAGACATGATATATATATTTCGGATATATATATTTCTGTTGAAGTCTTTTCAAAATGCTGAAGAGTGAAATGAACATCCGATTTTAAAAACATATCTTAAAAAACGTCAGGTAAATCGTTATCTGGGTTCATAATAGGTACTTGAGTCAAATTCTTGCTTATTCCTGTGCATTTATTTATTCACCGCTCATGAAACGGGACTAATATTGGTTGTGAAAAATAATATTAAACTAAAAGGTTGACGGAAAATAATTCCCAGTAGACGTAAGTGTCGACGGTTGCTGGGTAGGAGACTCTTTCCCGTGAGAAAAGCGGCGCGCGGCTTTAGAACCGACCCGTCACATTCCCCTCGCGAGCATCAACCGGTGCAACACATTTCACGAGACACCGAAAACACACACTAACACACAGAGAGAGAGAGAGAGAGAACAAGGACAGAAACTTCAACAAATGTGGCTTTCCAGGTCAACCTGAGGACCTTTCACACACACATGAAGGAATAAATACAATTCAAAACTATTACAATACAGTTTGCATTCATTTAAAACTTGGTACACAAACATGCTGAAATCAACTCTGAGTGTTTTCATTATACATAAAATGATGTAATAATCCTTCATACGGGGCTAGGCCTGTCCATAAACCCTCGCTTTGGGGCAATGCCTTTCAGTATTAAAGGTCCCCTATCGTGACTTTTTTTCCTTAGTTGGTCCCCTAATACTGTATCTGAATTACAGCCACTTTGATCCAGTCCCACAATGAGATTTCCCAGGACACGCCGTTTCGGAGCCTGTGGCTTTAAATGCTAATGAGGAGGAGAGAGGCGGGACAATGAGGAGAGCGGCCTATAGAAGCTAAGAAGAAGAAGAAGTGAAAGTGATTGTCACTTGTGATATACAGCAGTACAGCACACGGTGCACACAGTGAAATTTGTCCTCTGCATTTAACCATCACCCTTATTGAACAGCAGCCCAGACAGGCGCCCGGGGAGCAGTGTGTGGGGACGGTGCTTGACTCAGTGGCACATTGGCAGATCGGGATTCAAACCGGCAGCCTTCTTATTACGGGGCCGCTCCTTAACCGATAGGCAACCACTGCCCCACTGTATTCGTTTGTCGGAAACGACATGTTTTAGGGGTGGGGCGGGAAATTCTCTGTACGGACAAAGCATGAGAAACGAGAGGTAACCTTTCCCCTTATGACATCATAAGGGGACAAATTCCAGATCAGACCACCTGAGATGCCGCTCTGTACGGTGAAGCAGAATGAGCAAAGAGTTACACCTACCGCCATTTCTAGCCACTGCAAGACCACAGACAGGCTAAAACTTGTATTAATGTTAAATAACCTTACAAAAAAGTTACATTTTCATAATAGGGGACTTTAAACAACTTCAGACCTGCTTCCTCCTCAGCAAAAGTTCTAAGGAGAAAGTGAATTTAGGGTTAAATATAAGTAAAAAAAAAAAAACTTTAAATGTCCTACCATGCAACAGAACTGGAGCGATTACAATGAATTCGGACATTTTGGCTTCCTAAAATTGGTATACTTCATCTGGTTTCATTGAAGTAAACAGACTCAAACCTCCAAAGAATTTCTACTTACACCAGCAAAACAGACAAAAAGTTCATAAAAAAAAAGAACGAAAAAAGATACCACCACCATATTAAACCTTGAAGCTCTCTGGAGGGCTGATTCCGACTTTTGAACTAGAAGCACCCATCACCCCACCCTGATTCGGACAGCGATCCCTTTAATTTCAGGCCTTTTCCGCTGCTTCAAACATTTAGAGCGAGACCTTTGACCCCTGACCCGTCACCTGCCAGGCAGCCCGACACCCGCACCCACGCCTGACAGGAGGAACGTGACAGTTGACCTTGGGGAGCCGCTAAGATCCAGCACAGACCACCTTCCACACACACACACACACACACACACACACACATGGAATTAAACCAAATTTTATTACTCAAAACACACAGGTACCAGCAAGGAGACCGTTTAAACATTTACATGCATAAAAACACACCCAGTTTGTAGCTACACCAGGTCACCAGTGTGTGTGTGTGTGCAGCAACGCAGCGCTTCCTCTGTCCTCTCTTGTATCACCCTCCCCAAGAGCCCGGCCGGCTCGGCTGAATCCTCCTCTGTCCCAGTCCCGTCCTCGCTGGGGCCTGCAGAGTCAGCTGAAGTGATGGTAGTCCACGCCTTCCTTCAGATGGAGCGAGTGCAAGTTACACTCCAAAACTCCACCCGTCATGTCCTTAAAACGGGGAGACGGGGCAGAAAGCAAGAAAAAAAAAGGAATTCATTACATATCATTGTTAAAAGAAAGAAAACGGCTAAACACCACAGCCTGCTCGTGCTGTTGTGCAATGACAATAAATTCTTCAAACTAGTCTGAACCGCTACCAACGAGAGCGGAGCGTTTAGGGTGGTAGTAGCCTAGCGGGTAACACACTCGCCTATGAACCAGAAGACCCGGGTTCAAACCCCACTTACTACCATCGTGTCCATATGTAAATGTTTATCATGGGATACAACACCGGGGAAATGAGTGATACCTGATGGCGGAGTCAGAAACGGAAGGTATGAGACAACGCAGTCTTTGTCGTAAGGTGCGTATCACCCCATATTCTCGTGCCTGAGTGGCTTTTGTCATTTACATTTACTGCATTTACCAGACGCCCTTATCCAGAGCGACTTACAGTCAGTAGTTACAGGGATGGTCCCCCCCCTGGAGACACTCAGGGTTAAGTGTCTTGCTCAGGGACACGATGGTAGTAAGTGGGATTTGAACCTGGGTCTTCTGGTTCATAGGCGAGTGTGTTACCTGCTAGGCTGCTACATAAGTGGCGAGATGGATTAGATTGTAGTTTACGGGCAGTTAGTAGCAGTGTAGTGTATGGAGTCTGGACGTGTGTGTGTGTGTGTGTGTGTGTGTGTGTGTGTGAGGGTTTATGGTTATACAGATTTTATGGATGTGTGTGTGTTCAGTCCTTTATCCTGTCCACTTCCTGTTATCACACATATCGGCACGCCTCAGTGTATATGTCCGTGTGTGTGTGTGTGTGTGCGCGCGCATGTGTGGAGGCACACGCCCTCGCTGCAATTATGTCATTAGCCAGCATTCCAGGCCTGGACCCAGTTTCCTGTCAACATCACAGAGCTGAGATCATCACGAGCTGATACAGACACTCATTCACACACACTCACCAGCTTCACACACACAATGTACGGCGGAGACGACTCTTTGAAGTGCAGAACGGGAATCCTGGGCTTGGGACGTTCCTGAAAACGAAACGCACAGTCATGCAGGAACCTTGTTATTCTGAACAAATCCAGTGAGGTGTGTGCAAGTGAACCAACCTTCGATTCCTCGTACGTGTAAAAGCCCTTCTTTATTTTATTCTCGTCCACGTCGCAGAAGGCCATGACCTGCCACACCCACACGGGCACAGAAATGTCGTTTAAAGGATCACAGTAAAGGTTCTTTATAAAAAACCTCTATAATAAAGTTCCTGCCCTTGGATGAGGTCATGTGTATTCCTGCACCGTTACAGATGTAAACGTCTGTCTGGAGGTCCGGACATTATCACACTGTATAAAATTCACCGATTACACCATGAAGGGGGACACCAAGAGATTCTCAACAACACGGGAACCCTTTTTAACCTTTTGTCAGAAGCATGGAAGCTGGTAGATTCAGTTTTCGGGAAACCTCTACATGTCTATAACACATGTACCGGTATGTCTGTCTTGTCCGGCCTTTTGCAATTATGTTTATATATTTTTTTGTTCTCCTCTTGGGAGACTGGGGTTTGTCTCATTTGTCCTCGCTTGGGATTGTATGTGTTAATATATGTGGGGGGAAAAAAAAAAAAATCTCATCACAGCTCACCTTCTTCTGATTGGTGGAACTCAAGCTCCTGTACAGCCTCCTCCCCTGTTTCCCAGCATTCCATATGGTGAAGGACTCCCATTGGCCGAGGACCCTCTCCTGCAGGAAGTTCACCCTGAGCCCCCAGATGGTTTCCCTGAGGACACAGAAGATGGGGTGTGTGTGAGGGTGACACCCGCACAGCGGACTGGGGGTGGTGGTGGCAGGTGTGAGGAGCAGTCGGGGGGATTCTGCAGGCCACACTGGCCACGGGTTCAAGAATCTGACTAAATCACGCGGGTGTGTGTGTGTGTGTTTGGTGGAGTGATGAGTGAACAGGAAAAAGCAGATGAGAGGAAGAGAGCGAGGAGATGAGAGGTGAAGGGGGTTGGGTTCTCTGATGTATTTAAAGATGATTTCCTCTACGTGTGTCCTGCATGGGGTGCGGTAGCCAAACACACACACACACACACACACACACACACACTTGTTGTACACAGGGTATCCGCAGGTTTAAGGAAGCATAAATTAAGATTCTTTTCAGACCACTTTCATCCATTTTAAGGCCCTTTCATTCTTGGCAGACACTTGCCACACTGGCCAGACGCTCTTCTAAAATTCCATATTGATTGTATTTTATCTAAAGCAATATATTATTATTTGATATATTAGTTTTCCAAATTATTGTTTTTTTTTTTTTTTTTAAGCCTTTGTCAACGTTTCCATTTTTTTGATATTGTGTAAAGTGACGTGATTGTCATTGTGACACACAGCAGCACAGCACACAGTGACACAACGAAACGTGTCCTCTGCTTTTAACCATCACCCTGAGTGAACAGTGGGCAGCCATGACAGGCGCCCGGGGAGCAGTGTGTGGGGACGGTGCTTTGCTCAGTGGCACCTTTGCGGATCGGGATTTGAACCGGCAACCTTCTGATTACGGGGCCGCTTCCTTAACCGCAAGGCCACCACTGCCCCCAATTTATTTATTTTTCTCTATCACCGACTTGCAGGGAGGAAGGGTGCCCTCCATTTGCCGCGGAGCGAGGAGAGGGGACCGTGGCGGCCACTGAGTGGCTGGAGCGGCATGTGGTGATCAGTTGGGGGGGGGCACCAAACAGGCTAGGACCACCCCACGTCGTTTCCATTTATAGACTGAAGGCCTGTTTCATTTGATTCATTGGGTCTGCAGTGTTTTTAAGACCTTTAAAATCTGGATTTAAGAGTTTAAAGGTCATTTTTAACAATATTTAAATATTTCTAATTTTGGAAAATTGAATTTAAGACTTGAAGATCTGCAAAGACCCCGTCTACAGTAGATGTTCAGTAATTGCGTTATGAGCATAAGATTAACAGTCATGTGCAAAATAGAATTTTTTTGCCTCCTGTATTCCGTCGACAAAAGTTCAGGTTTTCTCCATCCGCGCCCCACAGACGTGGAACACTCAGCGTGCTCGCCTGGAAAAAAGCGCAGCATTCCAGTGCCCACATCCCAAAAAGCATTCCCGGGATTCCGACAACAGAGGGATTCAACCCCAAGGAGGAGAGCAGTCGGGAAAAACATCCACACAGCCCAGCGTTGCTAGGCAACCCGCCGCACTCCGAGGAGCTGCCCGCGACAGAGGGAAACGATGGAGAGTCGTGAGGGCGCGAGTGACGAGTCCTTATTAATTAAAATTCCATTAGGGTGTCCAAAGCCACAACGATCCCGCTTCAGGGCGACAGGACGACCGTGAGAGCGAGTACTGATGCCAGTCTACCGTCCGAACGGAGAGGGAAGCCCCTGGCAGATGGTTCCACCAGGGGAACCGCAAACCAGAACAGTCTGGATTGGGTGTGCCTGGTGCGTAGGGGCGCCAGGGAGTAGACGGAGCGGGAGGGAACCTACGGGCCTGGACGAGAGGAGTAAGACGGCAAGAACCCTCGGCCTCCTTGTTTAACGTACATTTTACACGTAAGACCGACCTGGCATTCCGATTGGGTAATGAGGCTAGAGGGATAAAGAGTGGAAGCCCCGCCCACTGCCATGTGGTTAGCAGTCTGGCTACAGTCAGATAATCTGCATTTTAATGCAGCCAACGACTCCACCTTCCAACTTAATGTGACGGATCTTCACGCAGTTGGGTTCTTCAGCCAAGAAACACACACTCTCCACACAATGCAGGCTATTGTGCAAGTCCAGACATTTGATTCCCCAGGAGTGATGAGTACGGCCACTGACCAAGCATGTCTGGCCACAGAAACCCGAGGGCTCCTCATATCACTACACATATAGCTGGAGAGCCTCCGTTTTGTTTAGAGGGGTCGTCTCAGGACCTCTGAGGGTGTGTGTGTGTGTGTGTGTGTTAACTGACTGTGTAGTTATACTTCTGAAGAACTTGAACCTCCAAATCCACACACTCCCCCTGTTGGCCTCGTTCAGGTTCTGATGGACTTCTGGTTCTTCGGCAGCTCTGAGAAGCTGAGCAGAGCTTTGATTTATCCACGGTCCTGCCCGGCATGTTCTACCCACGCCGCCCTCGGTGGGATTTAGGTGGCGGATGGAGGGAGGCCGAGCTTGGATGTCTGTGGCGAGGAGCCTCGTCCCACACGTTTCCCAACGCAGACATGTGCGCGGAGAGAACACACACTTCCTCCGGGAGGTGCACACACGCGCTGAGTCAGCCTCAGCTGCCCGGCCGCGGGAGAAGCCAGCCTCAGCTGCTCCGGCACCCCGCCCACCCAGGAGCACCAGCTCGGGACCTCAAGACCCCCGACTCAGTCTTCACCGGCACTTTTCAAACTCATCAATTCTATTAACAGATGTTAACACACGCGTTCAGGATGCCGGCGAAGTGTGAGTGCGTGCGTGTCCGTACTCCAGTACTGAGTGAGTAGCCGCGTTTGGATGGTAGCGGTACGCCAGAAGGCACTCGTCCACCCGCAGCGCTGCGCCTCCCCGGCGTAAACTCTGGTAGAAGAAGACGAGGTCCTCCGGAACCCCCTGCGGCACGGGGACAGAGAGAGCAGTCATCGGATGATGTTCTGCAATAATAAACCAATCGCTCTAGGAGCAAATTAGGGTTAAGTGTCTTGCTCGGGGACACAATGGTAGTAAGTGGGATTTGTCCACGGGTCTTCTGGTTCACAGGCGAGTGTCTTACCACCCAATAGATGACGCTCACGCTCCTGACTTTCGGGGTGCTCTTTTCGACAGTTTTGAGTTTTCATGTGTTCACCTGATGTTTGAGTATGTATGTATGTATCCTGTTTCCGCCCAGTTACTATCTCTCTATCGTACCCTTGTCCCGTAAGTCGGGCCATTGAGTCCTTTTTCTCCGCCATGTATCCCACCTTGAAAATGACGCATCACCGTAGTCCCGTCCCCGGCCATAACCTCATAAAGAACGCTAGTACTACCCCGATGCACATAAATGTACATTTATCAGACACCCTCATCCAGAGCATCTTACTATCAGTAGTTACAGGGACAGTCCCCCTGGAGACACTCAGGGTTCAGTGTCTTGCTCAGGGACACAAGTGAGGTTTGAACCTGGGACCTTGTGGTTTTCTGGTTCATAGGCAAGTGTCTAACCGGCCAGTTAACAACTAAAGTTTCAGGGATTTTCAACTGGACCAGTAGCATCATAATGGACACGTAAATGTACACTGTGACACTGGACTACACCCTGGACTTCTCCACCTCCACTACTGTAAGACTTATTTTTTCTCTTATTGGACAAACCATCCCCAACCCTGCACTGACACCACTTGCAGGTTCACTCTACCCTGGAAGGGCGTCCCTCTCTGTATCACTCCTTCCCAACGTTTCTTCCTTTCTTTTTTCTCTCTCCTAGAGTTTTTTTGTGTGGAGTTTTTCCTTGTGTGCAGAAGGGTCAAGTGTGTTGGGGTGTCAACTGTAGGGCCTGTCAAAGCCCATTGAGACATACTGTATGTGATTATGGGCTATATAAGAAATAAATGTTGTAACCCACTAGGACACCACCACACACGAGACCCTGCACTTTCAGAGGACAACTTTATTTTTGTTTAAGTTTGAGACCATGAGACAAATAACTGAATTTGATCAAAATGGACCCATCCTAATGCTTTCTAAACATGTCAAAAACACAATATCAAAAATTGCAATAAAACAAATACAAATACAATTCAAATGCGTTTTCCTCACCTTGCCCCCTTCATCGAACTTGCCAACCCGCTGGAACCAATCCCGCGAGCAGAACCAGGTTGGCATGACCACCGTCGGGCCGTGAGAGGTGAACACCTGTGAGACGACAGCGAGATGTCGGACCATCAAACCACCCTCCACAGGTCCAACGCCTCTTCTGGCTGGAGGCAGTACAGCCTTTACTTTACTTGGCAGACGCTTTTATCCAAAGCCACTTAGAAGAGGAAGACACCAGCAATTCTCATTCCGATTCTATAGATTTTGAGTTACAAACTAAGAGCCCCGATAAGGCCCAGCTTGTCAGGAATAGAACATGCCGGGGAATTGTAAAAAATGTTATTACATAGTTATTATTTTTTTTACATTTTGTGCAGTGTGTGTGCATGTGCGTGTGTTAGTGTTGGACTCGTCTTTTTAGCTCCGCCCAGGCCCATGTGTTTCACAGAGAACTGGCGCTCAGAAGAAGGTGTGGCTCTTGACGGCGTGGCACATGCGTTCAGATCATGAAGCACTAGGCGTCATTATTGAAACGGTCACTGCGAAACGCGCGGTGACACATCGGAACGTGCCCCCTGCATGTACCCCTTTGGCCCCGTCAGTTCAGGACTGTTTTCTTACCCGCTCGGCCACCACTGCCCCTTCTGGGATTGAAAATAATTAAAAACATGGAATAAGGGCTGAGGAAATCGAACCCACCGTCCCACTGCTGTGCTTTTCCCACAGAGCGTTTCCTCACTCAGCCTCCCCTGGACCCTTCAGTGGGAAAGAACCTCCAGCTTTAATCTGTTTATACATGGTGTGTGTGTGTGTGTGTGTGTATTTGGACAGGTTTCACAAGTGTTTCACAACTACTTGAGAAGTCGGGCAAATCGGTTCTCATCGCTCTCACACACATGAACAGGCCACACATACGAGTGTGCTCACACACACACACACACACACACACACAGTGACAACACACACCTGTGTCAGTGTGTGTGTGCGTTCTGCGTCTGAGAGGAAAACACATCTTTTATCCATTAGAAATGCATGTATGCTGAGGTGAAACTGATTGTGTGTGTGTGTTTGTCTTTCAGCTGAGCATAATGGAAAAAGATCAGTGTGTGTGTGTGTGTGTGTGTGTGTGTGTGTGTGTGTGTGAGTGAATGATTTCAACAGAAAATCCAGGCCTGAGATGCATGGTTCTGTTACAACAGCAGTCATTGTGGCAGATAGGTGATGAACAGTGCTGGACACACACACACACACACACACACACACACACCTGCACTCTCATTACAAACTCTGTTCCACTGAACCACTAACCTCAAATATCCTGCTTCCTTCAGTGTGTGTGTGTGTGTGTGTTGCCCTCTACAACGTAGGTTACTGTAAAAACAACCGTCTACAGGTACACTTCCTGTTTCCAAGGTAACCTGGTGGCACACGCCCTCTGAGCACACAACTGCGCTTTCCTGTCCAGATCAACACGCTCGCTCGCTCACTCACACACACACACACACACACACACACACACACACACACACACACACACACACACACACACACACACACACACACACACACACACACACACACACACACACACACACACACACACACAGCTGAAGATGTGCTGAGTGGCAGGAATGTTAACCGAGCTCCGTATCGCATGTCCAACACTAACACGGCTGAGCCAGGAATATTTGGAACAGATGGCACGAGAACGTTTTAAAAAAGCAGTTACAAAATAATTAGTGCACGCAGAGAGAATCCCACACGATCAGACATTTAAAGTCCCGACGCACGTCCAACTGGACCCGAGACCGAGCTGGAACCTTCAGCATCGGACTCTGTGTAACATTACACGACGACAGGGGATGACGTGTGAAATGATTCTGAAAATCGCCACTCGACGTGCGTTTTCTCGCAGCTATAAACTGTTGGTCTTTAATTTGGTGTGTATGCTGGGACAAGGACAGAACTCGATATTTTAAAGGTGTTAAGAGGAAGGAAAGATGCAGGGATCTTCCATCTTCCACAGCGTTGGGACTCTTCCAGACTTCTCCTGATATCACATTTCCTTCTTCAGCTATAAATGGAATAGGAGGAGGAGGAGGAAGGGTATGTTCGTCTTTACCTCGAGTCGTCCTGAGTCTGGTGGATAGCGGGACAAAGATTTTTCTGAGCTACAGTAGAATTGCTGATTGTGGAAGGCAGGTTACCTGGGTGAGGAGCTGCTGTGGACTCAGAGAGTTGATCCATCGCGTGTACCGCACTGTAGAATCCTCCGGAACCCGGCGCACCCGGCAACCCACAATCTGTTTAAGAGTAATAACAAAAACAACAACGACGTTCATTTCTTATTTAAAGTTCCCCCGAGCCGGTCTATGGTCCCGCAGTGGCTAGAAATTGCGATAGGTGTATAGAGTGCTTTGGTCATTCTGCTATGGGTGGTAGTGGCCTAGTGGGTTAGACACTCGCCTATGACCCAGAAGACCCAGGTTCAAATCCCACTTACTACTATTGTGTCCCTGAGCAAGACACTTAAACCTCAGTTGCTCCCGGGGGGACTGTCCCTGTAACTACTGATTGCAAGTCGCTCTGGATAAGGGCGTCTGGTAAATGCTGTAAATATATGTAGGTTGCTTCTGACGGCCGGATCTGGAATTTGTCCCTTTATGATGTCATAGGGGGAAAGGTTACCTCCCGTTTCTCATACTTTTTACACCCAGAGAATTTCCCAGCCCGGAACCACCTTACATGTGAGAGTCATGGTCCAGCATGCATCCTGGTGTTGATTTGTATAAGAAGAAAGTAAGTGAAGTGATTGTCACATGTGATACACAGCAGCACAGCACACGGTGCACACAGTGAAATTTGTCATCTGCATTTAACCCATCACCCTGAGTGAACAGTGGGCAGCCATGACAGGTGCCCGGGGAGCAGTGTGTGGGGACGGTGCTTTGCTCAGTGGCACCTCAGTGGCACTGAGGGACAAAAAGTGGGACAAAAGAATAAACACTTTCTGTGATCCTATAATAACAACATTCAAAACTTAACTTTGCACATTTACGCTGTTTAAATCGAACCTTTAACTTTGCTGAATCATCTTTATTTCTGTTTTTATATTAAACACACAGCGCTTTATAATAATAACAGTTATGATGATAAGCTGTGCTGCTGAAGTCTGCCCTCTTTTTTTTTTTTATATTTCTGCCATGTTTCACTCTTCAGCCCTATCCCGTGTGTGTGTGTGTGTGTGTGTGTGTGTGTTACTGCCAATGACACGGAAGGGGGAATTACAGGTTACAAGTTCCAGAACTCCGGTCACTCGATCTAAGCCAATGGAAGGGTGTCACAATCAATCACCACACACACACACACACACACATTCCCGGCACACTGTACACACAAACACACGCGCGCAAGCACACACAGCGTGCCGTCTAACGGACGCCTGAGAGGCGACCCTGAGATGCCCTAAGGAGCGAGTCGAAAATAACCAATCCAGCGGTCGCCTTACACACACAAACACACACGCACACACACACACACGACTTCCCCCGCCTACTTCTACTTCTCATACAACACACACACACACACACTTTTCACGAGATCCTTTATTGTTTCATCAGATGATGGATCTTGGTTCCAGGCAAGGTTCTAGTAGGACTCTGGCTATGGTGTTCTGTTGAATTTGGTTTTGTTTTCTGAACACATTTATTCCAACACATTTGAGGCGGTGGTGGCCTAGCGGTTAAGGAAGCGTAATCAGAAGGTTGCCGGTTTGAATGCCAAAATGCCACCGAGTAAAGCACCGTCCCCACACGCTGCTCCCCGGGAGCCAGTCATGGCTGCCCACTGCTCATCAAGGGTGATGGGATAAAAGCAGAGGACACATTTCGTTGTGTGCACCGTGTGCTGTGCTGCAGTGTTTCACTTCACTTTCAATTAAAAGTTGAATTTCTCTCATTTTTGTCCCAACAAAACAGGTAAATAAGAACTGTCTATTAGTGTACTACAGTGTCCTTTGTGGGGGACTCAGGGCGGGGGCGGGGCTTTTCGCGTCCTATATTCAGCAGTCCCGGCAGTTTTTACAAAAACAAACCCATAAATAGCCGCGAGCCGACGGCTGCGTGGCCGGAGCTTTCCCTCTCGTTTCCTGCCACCGTCTCCGCGGCAACACTTCTTGCCCTCTGCTGACCTCGGCTTGTGCCAGGCAGAAGGGTATTTTGGGTAATGCGCGGCGACGGGCCACCCACGCGCTCTCAGGTCTCCCCCTTTCCAACGCTAAGCCGCCGCAACCGCGCGTGTTTATACTTCCAGCCACCGGGCTCCCGTCTGCCGGCCCTCCGACCACACGACCTCTTACCCCCACGTCGGGGGTCATTCAGCCATAGTCACGTTGAAACTGTTCCTTTCTGTTCCCTGATATAACCACAGCGAATGGTCACGGAACCGGAACCAGTAGAACAGGCTCTTGAACTTTGGAGACCATCTGGCTGTGTACAACAAATCTGTCCAGTTCTGAATCAGAACATACAGCTCAGACTCAAGGAGTGATGTGATTAAGTGATGGAGAGAGAGATTGTCATTGTGAAACGCTGCAGCACAGTACACGGTGCACACTGTGAAATGTGTCCTCTGCATTTAAACATCACCCTTGGTGAGCAGTGGGCGGCCATGACAGCTGCCCGGGGAGCAGTGCGTGGGGACGGTCCTTTGCTCGGTGGCACCTCAGTGGTCCGGGATTTGAACCCGCAACCTTCCCATCGTGAGTCCACTTCCTTTCCCGCTGCCCCATATAAAAAGGGGGAGGGAAAAATCCCTAGAGCCTTTTCACAAACGTTCACAAGCACAGCTGTAGAAAACTAGTATCTGTGTATCTATGACTGCAGCAGAAAGTAGGGGTGTGTGTGTGTGTACACAACTCACAGCGTCAGGGTGGTGTTCAGCCATCTCATACTGCATCCGGACTCTTGCTGGCATCATGACATCATCCTGGAACCCAGACAGCAGAATGACATCACAGCAGTGACCGTCACACTCCACACACTATAAACAGGGTTGAGACAATCAAACGACTGGGGTGTGTGTGTGTGTGGGAAACATCAGAGGGTATAATGTGTGTGTGAGTGTGTATAAATATTCACTACTGCACCTCTCTGCACAGAAAGGAAGAAAAGACCGAAGGATTCCAGACGTTCCCACGTAAAGAATCGCGGACGCGGCCTTGCCCGGGAACAACCGCATGCAGCAGGAATGCAGCTTCAATAAATATCCGCCCGGAGCGCTCCCACCGTGGGATCATATTTACTACACAGCAGCAGGCCCCAGAGTCAATATTTAACCCAAACGGCCGAATCCATCTTACGTACTCTTACCCTGACCTGCCGTGCGCGGTTAAACTAGAACGAATCCAATCGAGTGTAGAACGAGAGCCAATGAAGACATGAACATACAGGCCGTTAACTACAAGAAGATAACGGCCACATTACTGTACTTGGAAGACGCTTTTATCCAAAGCGACTTACAAGAGGAAGACACCAGCAATTCTCATTTGGATTCAATAGATTCTGAGTTACAAAACTAAGAGCCCTGATAAGGCCCAACTTGTCAGGAATAGAACATGCCAGGGAGTTGTTAAGTGCTAGATGAATTTTTTAAATTTTGTGCAGTGTGTGTGCATGTGCGTGTGTAAGTGTTAGATTTGTCTGAAATACTTTTTGAACAAGTGGGCTTTCAGCTGCTTCTTAAAGGCGGTAGTAGTCTCGTCTAGTCGAATGGAGTCGGGCAAGTTGTTCCACCAGCCAGGGACAACAAAGGAGAAAAGTCGATTGGGATCGGAGACCCCGTGAAGAGGGAATTTTTTGTCTCATTTCATTTGCACATCTGAGAGGGCTTGCAGGAGTGTAGCTAAATAGTAGTGTGTTGATATAAGAATGAACCACTATAGGCCCCACCCAAACTTTCCTCGCTTTTACATTATTGGGATTTGGGGAATCACAATACCCCTAAACCTAAACTATTATATCAAAGGCAAGTTTACTAAGTTTAATATAAATATCATTTAAATATAAAAAATATAAATCATTTTGTGCTGATATAGTTGGACGTCGTAATCTGTAGTGTGTACTCCTGACCACCAGGGGTCAGTGTCAAGGTCCCAAACCAAATAAATGAATGAATACCTGTTTTCAGGCCGTGTGCACCGAGAGAGAGACAAACTGGACATCAGGCAGAGTGGACGATCCCGGGGACCAACGCGGACACCAACACGACCGGACCGAACACAACATCCAGGCCAGACTCACCCATCGTCGGCTGGAGGGACAAACCCATAAACCGCCTGATGGCTTCCAGGCAGGTTTCGCAAACGGGGGCTCATTTATCACAGAAGGTCTTGCTGCCGAAATGTCTGGCCTGCAACAACACTGGCGCAAAGCTAGGACAGGACATTGGTACCAGAAGGGCTTATTGTGGGGGAAAGAGGCTCTTTTTCTAACACAAAAAATGAAGATTTGACTATTGGGACTGTGCTGTAAGTCGTTCAAAACTCCCCACATTTCTCCTAGTTTCTGCCGAAAATGTCACTCTGAATGGAACCCGTCCCCTTGGTGAGCGGTGGACAGCCAGGAAAGGAGCAGTGTGTGGGGACGGACCTGTTCCACCATGACAACCACTTCGCTGTCAGACTCTTTCGAGACAAGGTCTCGGCGTGAAGGTCGGCTGATGATGATGACGACGATGATGATTCCCACACCCGTGTGAAAGGGTGTTTTGTGTGTGTGTGATGAAGATACGCAGCCTGAGAAACGCGTGCAATCAGTGTTTCTCGTGGCCCTGAAAGTGTTGTGGCTTCCTAGGAAGCCTGGGAGAGATTTCACATGACAGTAACAGAACACACACACACACACACACACACACACACACACACACACACACACACACACACACCACACACACACACAGCTACATTGAGGATTTATGTACATCGCTGAAACTCTGATTTTCTTCACAATGAAACATGACCAAGCCCAGGTCCTCCTTGTCTTCAGGATCCAGAGGACATCAGAATAAATGGTTCAATAAAACAATGAACTTGTAGCAGAAACCACTTCAAGTGAACCAGAGTCAAGTGAAAGTGAAGCGATTGTCATTGTGAGACACAGCAGCACAGCACACAGTGACACGGTGAAATTTGTCCTCTGTATTTAACCGTCACCCTTGGTGAGCAGTGGGCAGCCATGACAATGGCACCTCGGCGGATCGGGATTGGTACCGGCAACCTTCTGATTACGAGGCCGCTTCCTTAACCGCTGGGCCACCACTGGCCACCACCGAGTAGAACCAAACAGAACAGCAAACGCTTCTAGAACAGAACTGAGACTCCCTTCTGAAACAGAGCCACAATGCTGTATAAAAATGTCAGTGTGTGTGTGTGTGTGTGTGTGTGTGTGTGCGCTTTTCCAGGCTAATCAGCGCTGATGCAGAGCAGGTCTTTGTTTAGTTACACACTCACTGTAGAAAGTGAGCGATCATCACACACACACACACACACACACACACACACACACACACACACACACACACAGGTAACACAGTACGATGGAATTCATTGACTCGGCTCATTCACAAATCCCAGCTCTCGTTCATCATTTTCGTCTGGCAGGACTGTCAAACACTTCCAACCTGGTAGGATCCACCTGCTGCTGCTTCCCTGTGTGTGTGTGTGTGTGTGTGTGTGTGTTAATGATCTTCAGTACAGTATTTATAGTATAGTACAGATGCCAACTCTCTCTCTCTGTCTCACTCACCGCGTCCTGAAAGCAGAGGTAGCGTCCAGAACTCTGGGACACGGCCTGGTTCTTAGCAAACCCAACTAAAAAAAAAGGAGAGATGGACAAAAAGAAAACACACACACAAACACAGCATCGATTTAGTAAGGTGTGCGTTTATTGACGAGCAACCACAAACACCCCAACTTTTATCTGTCGTTACGGCAACAAGCACGGGCCTATCAGACGGCCCGCATTCTCATGCCTGCCTCCTCTCGGACTCCTGTTACGATAAGCCGCCCTGGCCGGATCCCAACGCACGTTACGCAGGAAAAGCTGGAATTCAAATCAAACTTTCATTAAAAAGTCATTACGGGCTGAGGGGGAAACACAAGAGGAGCTTTTCTCATCATTCTCGGTGTGTGTGTGTGTGTGTGTGTGTGTGTGTGTGTGTGTGTGTGTGTGTGTGTGATTAAAAGGGTGGCCGCATTATTGTTTCAGGGTTAAACTCTAACTGCACCCAGGGCCCCGGCGGGATGGTTTTTTGAGGCCGGAGGATCCATTTCTCTCCCCGCCCGTAATTAATTATGTCTGCGCGGAGAACCAGGGCGCGAGGTGGGAGATCAGGATCAGAGCTGGAGAAATTAAAAGCGGCTTTTAATTGCGTTGGCCGACTAACTCCGGAGCCAGCAGCTGCGCCAGGGTGGAGGATGAAGACCAGAAAGCCAAGCATACGTCAGAAAAACAAGAAAAACCATCGAAAACTCTACATTCGTGTCCGGCAAAACGGCCTCTCAGGTCCCGACGCACCTACACCCGTCATGACGAAGTGCTTCGAGAGGCTGGTCATGAAATGGCATAAACATAAATGGAAATATATAGAAATCTCGAGTTGACCTGATTATGACCTCCTGCTCACCCAACTACGCGATGATTGTGGGGTGCATTCAGGGGGACAGCGTAATAGTCCGGGGGTCAGGGTCATGTTGGTGGTTCAGGCATAGAGGGGCATTAGTGTAACGGCTTGCTGTGAAGTTGTGAATCTGTATCTTTTGTCATATCTATCTATCTATATATATATATATATACACACATGGACAAAATTGTTGGTACCCTTCAGTCAATGAAATAAAAACTGAAAATGGTCACAAAAATAACTTGAATCTGACAAAAGTAATAATAAATAAAACCTTTATGAAATTTTAATAAAAGTCAGACATTGCTTTTCAACCATTCTTCAACAGAATTATTTAAAAACAAACAAACAAACAAAAAAAACTCACGAAACATGCCTGGACAAAAATGATGGTACCCCTAGAAAAGACTGAAAATAATGTGACCAAATGGACATGTTAATCCAAGGTGTGTCCATCACAGGTGTCTACAATCTTGTAATCTGTCAGTGGACCTATATATAGGGCTCCAGGTAGTCACTGTGTTGTTTGATGACATGGTGTGTACCACACTCAACATGGACCAGAGGAAGCGAAGGAAAGAGTTGTCTCAGGAGATTAGAAAGAAAATTATAGACAAGCATGTCAAAGGTAAAGGCTATAAGACCATCTCGAAGCAGCTTGATGTTCCTGTGACTACAGTTGCACATATTATTCAGAAATTTAAGATCCATGGGACTGTAGCCAACCTCCCTTGACGTGGCCGCAGGAGGAAAATTGATGACAAATCAAAGAGACGGATAATACGAATGGTAACAAAAGAGCCCAGAAAAACTTCTAAAGAGATCCAAGGTGAACTTCAAGCTCAAGGAACATCAGTCAGATCGCACCATCCATCGATGTTTGAGCCAAAGTGGAATTCATGGGAGACGACCAAGGAGGACACCAACAAATCATAAAAAAAACAGACTGGAATTTGCCAAACTACATGTGGACAAGCCACAAAAATATCCTATGGACAGATGAGACAAAAATTGAACTTTTTGCCAAGGCACACCAGCTCTATCTTCATAGATGGAAAAATTAAGCATATCAAGAAAAGAACACCATCCCTTCTGTGAAACATGGAGGAGATTCTGTTATGTTCTGGGGCTGCTTTGCTGCATCTGGCACAGGGTGTCTTGAATCTGTGCAGGGTACAATGAAATCTCAAGACTATCAAGGGATTCTAGAGAGAAATGTGCTGGCCAGTGTCAGAAAGCTTGGTCTCAGTCGCAGGTTATGGGTCTTGCAACAGGACAATGACCCAAAACACACAGCTAAACACCCAAGAATGGCTAAGAGGAAAACATTGGACTCTTCTAAAGTGGTCTTCTATGAGCCCTGACCTCAATCTTATTGAGCATCTTTGGAAAGAGCTGAAACATGCCGTCTGGAAAAGGCACCCTTCAAACTTGAGACAACTGGAGCAGTTTGCTCATGAGGAGTGGGCCAAAATACCTGCTGAGAAGTGCAGAAGTCTCATTGACCGTTACAGGAATCGTTTGATTGCAGTGATTGCCTCAAAAGGTTGTGCAACAAAAAATTAAGTTAGGGGTACCATCATTTTTGTCCAGGCCTGTTTCATGAGTTTATTTTTTGAAATAATTTTGTTGAAGCATGGTTGAAAATCAATGTCTGACTTTCATTGGTTAAATTTCATAGAATTTTTATTTATTATTACTTTTGTCAGATTAAAGTTATTTCTGTGACCATTGTGAGTTTTTCTTTCATTGACTGAAGGGTACCAACAATTTTGTCCACGTGTGTATATATAGATGCCTACGATGGCCGGTTTTGTTTTTCTTCAGAATTTCTGACCACTTCCTGCACTGTAAATAATTCAGCACCTTTTTTCCTTCACTACACCGGGTGTGTTTGGCCTTTTTGTTCCTGCTTCACAAGACTATTGAGAGCATTCTAACCAGCTGCATCACTGTCTGCTTTGGGAACTGCACCATATCGGACAACAAGACCCTACAGCGGAACGTGAGGACAGCTGAGAAGATCAACGGGGTCTCTCTTCCCTCCATAACGATCATTTACCACATACGGTGCATCAGGAAAACCTCCAGCATTGTGAAGGACTCTACACACCCATCACATGGACTCCTCACCCTCCTACAATCCGGAAAAAGGTACCGAAGCATCCGGGCCCACCCTGTCAGACTGTGAAATAGCTTCTTTCCACAAGCCATCAGACACTTTGGTCTGACAAGCACAACCTCTTTTATGTCTAGAAAATACATTTCCATTTTAAATTTACTGCATTTACCAGACGTCCTTATCCAGAGCAACTTACAATCAGTAGTTACAGGGACAGTCCCCCCTGGAAACACTCAGGGTTAAGTGTCTTGCTCAGGGACACATTGATGAGCGACCTTACCAAGTAACTTGGAAAGGATCCACCTCTACCTCACGTAGACTCTCCACTGGTGTCCCTCAAGGCTCAGTACTAGGTCCTCTCCTTTTCTCCCTCTACACAAGATCAATTGGTGAGGTAATTTCCTCACATGGATTATCCTACCACTGCTATGCTGACGACACATAACTCCTCTTCTCCTTTCCTCCCTCTGATCTACATGCTGCTTCCAAAATCTCTGCATGTCTAACCGATATCTCGTCTTGGATGGCAGCCCATCACCTCCAACTCAATCCCACCAAAACTGAACTAATATTCATTCCAGCAGATTCTTCAACACATCAGGATCTTGCTATTTACCTAGACAACTCGCAGCTCTCACCTTCTACAACAGCCTGCAACCTTGGTGTAACAATAGACAACCAACTCTCCTTCTCGACTCACATCAGCAATCTTTCCCTCTCATGTAGATTCCTTCTCTACAATATCAGACGAATCTGTCCTTATGTCAGCCCAGGCCACCAACTACTGGTTCAGTCCTTAGTAATCTCAAGACTGGACTACTGTAACTCCCTTCTAGCTGGTCTACCTCTATGTACCATCCGACCTCTACAACTCATACAAAATGCAGCAGCACGACTAATCTTCAACCTTCCCAAATTGTCCCACACCACCCCTCTACTACGCTCCCTCCACTGGCTCCCAGTAGCTGCACGCATCAGGTTCAAAATACTGATGCTGGCCTACAAAGCCAAACATGGAGTAGCCTCAGCCTACCTCACAGCCCTTATTACACCTCGCACTGCACCTCATATACTCCGAGCCTCCAGTACTGCTCGCCTTATCCCTCCATCTCTGAAGGTAAAAGGAAGACATTCATCTAGACTCTTCTCTGTCTTGGCCCCTTGGTGGTGGAATGAACTTCCCCTCACTGAGCACCTTCAAACGACACCTCAAGACCTTCCTCTTTAAAGAATATTTAGATTAAATTGTAATTTTCTTGTTGTCGAACTTTGTGTACAGAATCTACAACAGAGTGAATAAAATAGATGTTTTCATAGTTCGGGTCATTAATGAACTGGAATTGATTTCTTCATCGATGGTAACTTAAGCACGTTGTAAGTCGCTCTGGATAAGGGCATCTGCCAAATGGCGTAAATGTAAATGTAGTAAGTGGGATTTGAACCCGGGTCTTCTGGGCAAGGCGTGTTAAACCTTTGGCCTACTACCACCCTAATATTATCTTTTATTGCACTTCTCCATTTTGCGAAGCATTCATTTTGCACAATCATTATTAGTGCTGTCTGTCTTCTCGTTGTCTACATGTTTGGGTTGCCTTAATGTTATTCTTGCACTGTCTGTGTCCCATGTTGCACACTTGCACTTTATGTCAGATCATAATTTTGTTTAATGTCACATGCAGCACCTGATTATGGAGAAATGTTGTTCCGTTTAAATATGCATGTCATAAAAAAAGATGACTTCAACTCGAACGCGTCATAAAATGACCAAAACGGCAGGACACACATACACAACGTGAAAATGTGTACTTTGGGAACAATACAACAAGTTTAGTCACATTGCATCAACCAAAAAATGAATTAGCGAGCACAGAAATGAACGTGAGCTGGAATGCGTAGAATAAATCACAATATAGCATTCGACGGCAAAATCTTTCCCGATGCATTATCAGTGCGAGGGTGTGGAGATACCACACACACACACCACACACACACACACGCACGCTGACTCACTGACCTCCTTTGGGCTTAGCTGAATTATGGCCTGATATCACCACGGAAACTCCCCGTTTCTCAAAACTCTCCCTCCAGCTCTCGATCAGAGCTCGGGATCCATCCTGTAATAAAAATAAATAAATAAATAAATAAATAAATTAAAATTAAACACACACACACACACACAAAAAAAAGAATAATCGGCAACAGCTTTTAAACTTCATGCACACTGCTGCCTCCTGCCACAGAATGACAAAAGCACAGTTCAGCTCATATAACGTTGAGCCTGTGACACGCTGCCGTGTCCACAGATGTGCAAATATAAAAAGACAATACAAGAGTACAAGTACAGACAGTACAAAAAAAACAATAATAATTAAAAGTGAAGTAATAGTCACATGTGATACACAGCAGCACAGCACACGGTGCACACAGTGAAATTTGTCCTCTGCATGACAGGTGCCCAGGGAGCAGTGTGTGGGGACGGTGCTTTGCTCAGTGACACCTGAGTGGCACCTTGGCAGATCGGGATTCGACGTTTCATTAACCGCTAGGCCACCACTGGCCTAGAGGTTAAGGAAGAGGTAATTAGAAGGTTGCCGGTTCGAATCCGCCAAGGTGCCACTGAGCAAAACACTGTCCCAACACACTGCTCACCAAGGGCAATGGTTAAAAGCAGAGGACACAATTTGTTGTCACCATGTGCTGTGCATGACAATGACAATAACTTCACTTTCATAAGAAAATATATTATATTTAGTATATAAAGGGGCAATGGAGTGAAACTATTGCATGTCTGGCAAGTTATTGCACAGTAGCAGCAGTGGGATATCTGTAGGGGTGTTGAAATGAAGGATATAATCGATGCATCGCGATGCACACGTGGACAGATTATATCATAATGACGATGCCTGATGGTTTTCTGGCGGCGGTATAAACAGTCTCGTTAAAAAGTGGTGCCGGTGGCGTCTGTGGCGAGCACAGCTCAGTGAGTGAAGATACCATAAAGGGCAGATGACAGGAGATGAGCAAGATGGGCATAAACGAGGAACAAAACAATAGGCTGGGTGGATTCTTACCGTACTAGCGTCGTCAAACACGGACAGCTCCATTCTGCCCTCGAAATCCTGGTGCAGGACGGACTGCAAACACTCCTCCATCCAGCAGGCGGCGTTGTACACAGGCAGGACCACTGACTGCAGACAGACAGAGATTTCCAATTTCTACTTACTTCACCCTAATTAGAGATTACGGACTGCCATCATTTTATAACATCAATTAGGAAAAATCCAGAATCAGCAGTTGGACATGTCTCTACGTGATGCACGGGACACTTTGATAACACGATAATTGAAAGTGAAGTGATTGTCATTGTGATAAACAACACAGCACACGGTGACACAACGAAATGTGTCCTCTGCATTTAACCACCAGCCTTGGTGAGCAGTGGGCAGCCATGACAGATGCCCAGGTGTCAGGTGTCAGAAGTGGGATTTTGAACAGACGTCTCCAGGAGAGACTGCGACCTGAACGCAGTGCCTCAGGCCGCTCGGCCATCCTGACCTTTTTTCCCCCACAACCAGCGTTCAGAACTGCCAAGTGTGATGTGTACGGACTACCTGTCGCGCTTTTTGGAACTTTAATACAAAGTTATAACAAAAGCAACAAGCAGTTTGAAAACTTTCCACGTGATGCGCGGGACAGAAACTAGTCTCACTCGTTAAACCAACTTCCACTATTAGATTCGGTCCACTCTACAAGAACTCGGACAAAACTACTACACCAAATATTTCAATGAAGAACGGGTGTCAAAACTGTGCAACACCAATACGTGCAACTAAAACGACCAAGACGGTGCGATGCGCGGGACAACAACGTCACTCGTCTAAAAGCCACATGAGTGCTGTCAAGTTTAACATATGAGAGCCAGTACTAATGGTTCAAATGTGGTGCATAGTATGAATATTTTAATTAAGCCTGATGCACCATTCAACACAACACATATAAAGTGAACTTTGAATGTCTGGGTTATGATAATAATTTGCTTAGAATTTCATTAAAAAAAAAAAAAAAAAAGATTTTGCATCGCGAGAGGTAGCCGTGTTTCAAAAGTCTGCAAAACTTTTTTAAATAGATTGAAATTAAATGATGTTCCACATTATCTGAGTATCAGTCTTAAATACTAGGACAAATAAAAATACTACAGCAATGTTTTGGCGTTTTGGTTTAGTTTTGAGGAGAACACACTGACCAGGCCCGTGATGTTCTGTCTCAACCAAAAAGGAATTTAGGTCTTTGCTTCTCTCCCTCATCGGAAGACTTGAACTCAATTGCTGATAGCGTGTTTAGCGTTGGACGTGGTCCTCTATGGACACGAGGGAATGGCGGTAATACAGAATGATGAAACGGGCTGGGCGGACGCTGCTAGCTCAGAACGTCTTTTATAGCACCTTGGATATTCGGCCCTCAAATTGTCCGTTCCAGTACAGAACACCTCGAGAAACAGTTGGTCAAACGTCAAGGTGACATTTGAGGGTCAAAAGTCTCTGAGGGCCAGCAAATCTCATCTTCAGGGTTAAGTGACACAACGGCAGCATGTGAAGTCTGAATCTGGGACTGAGGTCTTCTGGTTTAGGGGCGAGTATTTTACGTTTTTTAATAAGTTACGGGCCGTGTCTCCAGGGGAACTGTCCCCGTCACTGCTCATTGTAAGAGACTCTGGATAAAGGCGTCTGGTAAATGCTGTAAATGTAGATTATGTAATAAACAGAACCCTGTGGTGGCAGCATTTTACTCTCGGGGACGGTTTCCACCAGTCCTGAAGGTTTATTCTCACCATTCACTCATATTAATGAGCAGCTCGTCAAGCAGCTTCTGATAATGACGATAAACATACTTCACTTTCTCATGATATGACAATTTAAGTTGGTAGATTCTCACTGAAGGCATCAAAACTGTAAATGAACACATGTGGAGTTATAATATATAAAATATATATAAATAAGTGAAAACATGTTTTATATTCTAGTTTCTTTGCTCTGATTACTGCTTTGCACACTCTTGGCATTCTCTCCATGAGCTTCAAGAGGTCGTCACCTGAAATGCTTTTCCAACAGTCTTGAAGGAGTTCCCAGAGCTCACCCCAAACCATCTGGACTGGGTTCAGGTCCGGTGACTGTGGAGGCCAGGTCTCCACTTTTTGTTAAGTACGTAACTCCACATGTGTTCATTCATAGTTTTGATGCCTTCAGTGAGAATCTACCAACGTAAATGGTCATGAAGATGAAGAAAACACATTGAATGAGAAGGTGTGTCCAGACTTTTGGCCGGTACTGTATATTTATAAAATACGGATTCGCCAGAACTGCCACAAAGTAGGGGCGTCCAGCCCTTTGACTTTTATAGCGGAAACGACACCGCGACCCACCACGTCAGCGCCGCCGCCCTCCGCCGCCTCTCTCCCGGGCGCAAGACCGGTGGACGGCCGCTTCGCGGGAGAACCGGAGCCGCATTCCTGCGGTGAATTAACGGGGACACACGGGTTAGTATCGCCGCCCGGAACAGCAGCTTTCACTGGGTTTGACAACGTTTCGTCACCCACCATAGCGCCGCAACGCCGCTTCCTCCTTTTATTTACCCGCAGTTCCGGGACGGCCGCGTTAGGGGGCGGGACTAGCCTGCTGATTGGTCAGAAGAAAACACGGACGCAATTCTGATTCGCTAAAACGCTGGTCATTTAAATGACGCCTCGGCCGCCACACAAACACGGTGGCTCCTATTACTTGAGAATCAGCTGCATGAAAGCTCAGAAAAGAAAGGATAATCTGCGGCTATATTGAACTTATTTTTAATAAATGTGTGTAGTGCGGTGGTTTCCCTTACCCATGGCCTCACACCTCCAAGTCGGTGAGTTCAAATCCCGGCTCAATCCTTGTGCATGTGCTCGCCCTGTGTTGGCTCGTCCTCCAGGTTCTCCGGTTTCCTCCCCCTGTCCAAAAACGACTTGGCTCCCACCTCATGAACCATGGCCCTAGTGTAGAAAGTTAGAGATAAATAGATGTCTGACAAGATAAATAAAAAGATAACTTAATATTTACAATTTAAATTAAGCAGTGAATATAAAGTAAGCAGAGAGTGATTGTGCAGTAAAGATAGAAAAGTGTAAATGATTGAGACTGTCAAGGGTTTATTTAACGTGTTGGTGGGGGGGATGCAGCATTTTGAGAGAATTATAATCTCATTTGGTGAGGAAAGTGTACGTATTGTCATCTGAGCCCAGACCACATCTGACACGACTGCCATCCTTTTAATCTCTGCCTGTGTGGAGCTGTGTGTGTGTTTATTCTCCAGAGGCATGCACCGAGCGCGATGAACGGTCCGACAAGGCCTCGAACCCTGTCATTATGAGAGAGAAAATAACAACCCCTGACCTGATGAGTGTGCAAAACACTGATGTGGTTCTCACCATGTGCAAGGCTTCTTCCTGCAAGGTTACAGAAGACCATCAAGGTCCCCACAAAAACCACACGCATATGCTCTGGCAGCTCGGCTCCAACACTTAAACACAATCAGAGCCCAGGAGCTGTAAAACGCTTCCAGCACCCGCCCAGCTCCAGCGTTTCGGTCAGAGACGGTCATTATATTTCAATCAGGGGGGTGAAAACAGGAGGGGGGCCGGAAATCTGAAGGAAATTTCTTATTAGTCCTCTTCTCTGTGTGTGTATGTGTGTGATTTGTATTATTTTACAGATGTTTTCGAACCAAGGCAACAGACGCCGGCGCGGCTGGGTTAGTTTAGGTCAAAGGTCATGCTTGTAGCTGACAGACTTGCACATACAAAACTTTAGCATCTTATGGAGAGAAAAAAAAGACTTCTCTGAACTATAATCAAATAATTAGAGATAAAAAATGATATATACATGATGGTTTTTCCTGATCTCTTCACTGTCTGGCAGCCCAGTGGGTTCTAAGAAAAAAAAAAGCATGGTTTTAAGCATGATGAATGATATAAACGTACAAAAGAATCTGGATAATCTGATTTGATCATTTTCAGTGATGGATACGTGAACCTGAATCTGTGCAGGAATGAATCCCTGTATATATGCATGCCATGCACACAAACACACACGCGCAGGAATGCGGTTGAACATGCGTTGAACTGTAATCAGCGTTCGCCCGCAGCAATCACTCCCGGTCTGATATTTATTATTTTACTGGGCAGCCGGTCGCCGGGGCAACGCGCAGGAAGTGGCCGCCCTGGACCGCATCAGCAGAGGCCACACTGCGGCAGGAAGCACTCTGAGTGCCGCGCCACGCTCTGCACGCGCTCCCCTTCATCGGGACGACCCTCCCGGAGAACGTCCGGGGCCGTGGGGCCTCCCACGGCCTTCTGGGTGACATTCTCCGTGTTCTGCTGGATGTGAATGTGCTTTATAATCACGTTTGGTTTATGACGCCGCGCTGATCGGCCGCAGGGCCTGCTTCAGATGGGACCGTCCCTCACCGAGCATGGAAGCAATTTGAGACCAGGCTCTGTGTATGTGCACACCATATGTAAATGATGGCGATCATAAAGCAGAGCCAAGCACACACACACACACACACACACACACACACACACACAGTGCCAATGTTCCTTAATAAAAAAAAAAGAGAGAGAGAGAGTCTAGATTAGGATTTTTATAAAAACAGACATAAATTCATAATCGGACAGATTGTCTCATAAATGAATTTATTTCAGTGCATTTTTTTTAGTAATCTACTCTTGACAGCTAAAAAAGAAGAACAGACGCTTCATTTGTCACTAGGGGGCGCTGCAGTAGAACAATAAATATAATAAAACCGCTTTGTGTATGTATTACAGGCATTACTGAAAATGCATTGAAATGATTACAGTAATAACAGTAAAATATTAACAGTAATACCGTAAAAAAAAATACATGGGGGATGTTTTACAAAATGTAATTTTTAAAAAAGGAAAAATCCGGAGTTGCATTTGTCAAAGTGAGAATCCGAGTTTCTGGGCATTTACATTTACATTTACAGCATTTTTCAGACGCCCTTATCCAGAGCGACTTACAATCAGTAGTGACAGGACAGTCCCCCTGGAGCAACTTAGGGTTAAGTGTCTTGCTCAGGGACACAATGGCAGTAAGTGGGATTCGAACCCGGGTCTTCCGGTTCATAGGCGAGTGTGTTACCCACTAGGCTACTACCACCCAGGTCACCCACGGACACTGACACCAAATCGCAGATGACCTTTGACCCCTGACCGTGGAACGTTTGTGCAGGACTGACTTCCTCGCTGTGACCACTCCCAGCACTCAGTCTTTACCGTCACCCGCCTCAACCTCACTGCCCATTATTAGGGGCAGTGGTGGCCCAGCGGTTAAGGAAGCGACCCCTGTAATCAGAAGGTTGTTGGTTCGAATCCCGATCCGCCAAGGTGCCACTGAGGTGCCACTGAGCAAAGCACCGTCCCCCCACACACTGCTCCCCCGGGCGCCTGTCATGGCTGCCCACTGCTCACTCAGGGTGATGGGATAATTGCAGAGGACAAATTTCACTGTGTGCACCGTGTGCTGTGCTGCTGTGTATCACATGTGACAATCACTACACTTTTTTTCTTTTTCATTTAGCAGTGACCCCAGATCCTGCATCCCCACAGCATCCTGCCTCCTGCTGGGCCAAACCATCCTGGCAGCAGAAAGACCTCAGATCTCCAGACAGGACCAGGGCCCAGATCCACAGGAGCTTCAGAGGAGCACATCTGATCGTCTATTTTAAATACATTTACATTAAAAGTACTGTGACGTCACACCTAAGACAAACCTAGCTTAGAGTATGAATAACTCACTTTCTTCATAGAGTTTCTCCACTTGAGGCTGGCTGTTGTCTTGGACGCAGAGTCCCTCCTGCTCTGGCGCCCTCTGACGGCCTGGCGGAACGAGCGACAGCAATGACACAAGGACAAACCTTGAGTTTTACAGTCGGCAGATGTATTAGAATTACACACAGCAACACGCTGGTCAAAATCAGTCTGACTCAACTTCCCCTTTTCTCTTTAGATTCAGGAGAATTTCTGGTCGTAATTATCAAAATGATTTTTTTTTATTTACAAGTCCTGGTTAAATAGTCTAATTTACCAAACTATTTACCTCCCTTTTTTTCTTGTTTTGCAAAGAGTGGCAAGCACCCTTGTACTTCAGCGTACTAGGCTGGAAAATCCAGCGGGTAAAAAAGTGGACCCGTATTAGAAGGTTGTCGGTTCGAAGTCCCGAACCGCCAAGGTGCCACCGAGCAAAGCACCGTCCCCAAACACTGCTCTCCGGGCGCCTGTCATGGTCGCCCACTGCTCACCAGAGGACGCATTTCACTGTGTGCACCGTGTGCTGAGGTTCACAATGACAATCACTTCAGTTTCAAGTCTTTTTTTGATCCAGTTATGACCTTGTCCCAGTCTCTTAATCCGATGTCCTCTTGCACACGCAAGAAATAATAGTGTCCCTTGATGAGACTCTTCAGGTGGAGGAAAAAAAAAAATACGAGACCCCTTCCAACAGTAAATCACTCAACTTTTACACATAAATGTTTTAACACGATCAATTAAAACTATTAATGCATTTTCTATCGCAGCACAGTACATGAAATGTGTCCTCTGCATTTAACCCCTGCATCAGCCCTGGTGAGCATTGGGCAGCCATGAGAGGGAGAGGTGTGTGGGACGGTACCTGATCAGGAGGACCTCAGTGGAACCTTGGCTGTTCGGGATTAAAAACCCACAACCCTCCGATTACGGGTCCGAACCTGCTAAGCCACCGATACCCCATATAACCCACATATTCACAAATGTATCATCAAAGATTTGTGTATTTATTAAAGAATTAAAAATAAAAGTGCTCCGTGGGAATCTACTATTTTTAATGTCTGGAGTTCTGGTGGAAAGAATATTTTTTTTTTGTACACACCATCCCAGAAGAAGCACTTCTAAAGGATTCAGTATGTTGAGGAATTTTGATGTCCTACTACTCTGGGAATTCACCCAATAATATAGTTAATGTGCAGGACCTTAATTTAATTGAAATGTAATATCTTTTCCTATGAAAATGTCTATACTTGATCAAGAACTTTTCTACCTCTACCTTTTTTTTTCTACCTCTACAGTTTTTTGTTATAAAAATATGAAAGCGATTGTGATGGATGGTAAGAATTGTAAATATGTTATGTTTTATGTATGCTTTGTCTGATCCAATAAAACTGTGAATTAAAACAATGTTTTACACTATTTAAAAGTTCCTTTAAGAGCCACTAAGCCACACTTGACGGCGACATCAATACGTCCCCACCCCTTCTCGAGCTCTCCCGCAGACTCCATGGGAAAGCCTGAAGACGCCACGTCCACGGGCGGAGGCGTGGCCGGGCGACAACTTTCAGTGCAGCGAAAGTGAAACTGGAGTATCGCCTCATTATCAATTCCTCCCGCTCTTATTTATTCTGAATTAACTTCAATAAAAATTAACGATATTTCAACCATTACTTTTATTACATTGAACAATAACAATCCTTATGGTTTGTCGTCTCTTGCCCCTGGCAAATTAATTCTGCATAGTGTGAATTTATTAAGCTAAGATACAAATGAAGCCTGATTTACATTAGGTTAATATAAATAATAAATATAATTTTGATAGGAATTTTCACATTTTGCTATTGTCCATTGGGCTTATGTCATTTCCCACCACAATGCTTAAAACATTATGCTTGGATCATTGTTTTTTGATTTTGTGTACTCGGTAACCATAGCAACAATGGAAAAGATGGCTGGAGAAAACATTACTTACGCACTGAGCATGTTTGTTGGGTGTGATTCCCAAATAGATCGTATTTCACATCCTGTTTCATGTCCACCTATCATTTTTCGAATGTCATTTCCACCGCGCATTCATTTTTCACGACCGTGGTTCTCTGGGTTGAAATGTCAAATAAATACTCATGTAAAAATATGCATAAATAATATTTCTGTTCCAGGGTTTGTTTTTGGTGCACAGCTATGAATGTATTACTTCCAGCCACATTTAATAATACAGGGCACTGTCATTTCTGTCGACTTACAAAGTTTGAGTTGAGTTGGAGTTAGGGACTAAACAGGCACAGTGGCTGGTGTCTCACTTCCTTTGGTCACTTCCATATAAAGGTGATGGTCAGCATTTAAAAATTTAAACATTGCTACATGTCGAACAAACTCAGAAATTTTATTCAAATTGATGTAAATGAAAAAGCAAAAAAAACATTTTGACAAGTGGACTCCCTTAAATGATGCCAATGATGTAGTCGTGCATGTAATCAGGTTTCATTCAGAATGTTGTAAAGTTTCAGTAAAGCAGCGGACTGTTTTAGGTGGCCTGGGATCGTATGTGGCCTTCAGAATTTTTACTTTACTTTACTTTACTTTACTTGGCACTTTTATCCAAAGCGACTTACAGGAGGAAGACACCAGCAATTCTCATTCTGTTTCTATAGATTTTGAGTTACAAAACTAAGAGCCCTGATAAGGCCGAACTTGTCAAGAATAGAACATGCCAGGAGTTGTTAAGTGCTAGACGAATATTTTTTTATTGTTTGAAATACTTTTTAAACAAATGGGTTTTCAAATGTTTCTTAAAGGTGGTGGAATCATCCTGCTGCTTGACTGAAAGGGAGTGTGAGAAACGGGAGGGAGTCGAGCTGCTACTCTGAAAACGTTGGACGGGTCCGACTGGACAGCGGATGTGAAAACCAGTTTTGGTTCGTAACTGCCAGGCCGATAAAGGCCACGTTACACAAGGCTGAATGTGTGGGCTGCCTATATACAGAAGTTCATTTAAAAACCACCAACTGAATATATCGTGTTTGTTTTAAACCCCGAGACTGATGTGAACCTCATTTCCCACAATGCACACTAACACTGCAGCAAATTTACAGGAAACACACGAAACATAATGCATCTTTCAATGAACTGCACTACCCGTCATAAGTCCGGACGCCCCAACTCCATGGCAGCTATGGACTGAGATGGAGCCGCTCTGGAGAATCCATATTTTAGAAATGGATTTAGTATTTAGTTGTATCAGGAGAAAGTGAAGTTTTCGTCACTGTTGTCTTCATCAAAGCCGCTTGACGGGCTGCTCATTACCACGAGTGAATGACAAGAAAGTGTTGGAATAAACCTTCAGGAGTGCTGGAAACCGTCCCCGCTGTCCAACTTCAGGTGGTGGAGAGAAGACAGGGGTGTGAAATGCTGCCATCAAACTTTCTGTTTATTATGTAACCCTTATGTGTGTAATTTCTTACTTTTGTACCTTCAGTTTTGTTCTACAATGTAAAAACCTTGAAAAACAGACGCTGTAGAAATTTACAAAAATTTGATGGGCAGAAATTAATGAATTGATTTATTTTAAAATGTTTATTTCAAAGGTTTCTGCTTTCTGAATTCCCCCCAAATGTAGTTTTTTTTAATACTTTTTATTGGCCAAACTCAAACACACTCACACCTTATTCATGTCAAACCTGCATGACTCTACTCCAAAGACGTGGTGTCTGCACGCTGTAAAAACCCCTGTTGCAAGTGAGTGTGTGCGGGGGGGCGGCGGTCCTGAATCTGGACCCCGCCCGATTTACTGTAAAGGCTGAACGTGGTAAAAACAGGCGCGCAGGTCTCTACCGCGGCTGCAGGCTGGATTCATTCTCGGGAGCATCGGTGTGGCCCCAGGGCATCACAAACCAGAATTAAGCCACGCCCAGAGGGGCGGGGCAGGGAGAAACTACCAGGGCGACGGGGACAGCGCACGTACATCAGCAGGACTGAGCAGGTGAAGCGGACGGTGTTTTCTCACAGGTGAGACCATTTCATGAAATATACACGCAGAACAGCCCAAACTTGAACTCTGAACTCCATTCGTCCTTTAGTAAAGACGTGCAGAAGATTTAAAAGGGAAACTAACCATTTACAAAATAATTTTGTTTTTTTGAAATTCCATGAACGTTCATGTACATTTTCCATGTTCATGTCTAGACGTTTTAATGACATTTCAATGTTTGGGAGCAGAAGTAGGAACTGAAGGTCAGGTGAGACCATAGAGACGCTGCCTATGGCAACTGGGAGAACTTGAGGGGTGACTTCTTGCAACATCTTGCAACGAGGGTGGGTCAAAGATTACCATACGAGAACAGAAGAGAGACAGAGAGACAAATAGATGGTCCTAAAATTAAACAAACAAGCAAAAACAGAGAAGTGGGGTGTTGTTGGTGGCCTAGTGTGTCCCTGAGCAGGATACTTAACCCTGAGTGTCTCCAGGGGGACTGTCCCTGCTCTTACGGACTGTGAATAAGGCTGTTTGATAAAAGTGCATTCAGGACCGCAGGTCGGCCAGACTGCCGTTTCCATCTAAGAATAATTCCAGGCGGCTTCATGCAAAACTCCCCGTTCTGGCCCGGGGCAAATTGCAGAACCACGAGTGGGTGTTTGCGCAGGCGCAGCCGGGACATAGCTGTTATTTTGGCCGTGGGCGGCAGTGCAACCGTTGCCTATGACTAGACCCTTAACAAAAAATGCAAAACCAGAAATGGATCACTTACATCCGGGAATTATCACAATTTTGGATGCACATTTAAACATTTACATTTACGGCATTTGGCAGACACCCTTATCCAGAGCGACTTACAACGTTACCATCGATGAAGAGATCAATTCCGGTTCACTAGGACCCCAACTATGAATACATCTATTTATTCACTCTGTTGTAGATTCTGTACACAAGTTCGACAACAAGAAAATTACAATTTATCTAAATATTCTCTAAAGAGGAAGGTCTTGAGCTGTCGTTTGAAGGTGCTCAGTGACTGAGCTGTTCTGACCTCGAGGGGAAGTTCATTCCACCACCGAGGGGCCAAGACGGAGAAGAGTCTAGATGAATGTCTTCCTTTTACCTTCAGAGATGGAGGGACCAGGCGAGCAGTACTGGAGGCTCGGAGTATACGAGGTGCAGTGCGAGGTGTAATAAGGGCTGTGAGGTAGGATGGTGCTGCTCCATGTTTGGCTTTGTAGGCCAGCATCAGTATTTTGAACCTGATGCGTGCAGCTACTGGGAGCCAGTGAAGTAGCAGAGGGGTGGTGTGGGAGAATTTGGGAAGGTAGAAGATCAGTCGTGCTGCTGCATTTTGTATTAGTTGTAGAGGTCGGATGGTACATAGTTGTAGACCAGCTTGAAAGGGAGTTACAGTAGTCCAGTCGTGAGACAAACGGGAAGTTTTCACGTCGGGAGGATGTTTTGGTACGTGTATGATGACCTGCTGGCTGGTGCTAAACCTTATCGGGGTATTTGTCACTAAACCAAATCAGAGACGGATGCAATGACAATGTTTAAAATAGAAATAACTATCTGGACCTCGGTGGTTCTTCATTTTGTCATTTTCCTTTCTAGTCCAGAATCTGGAAAGGTAACTAATTTGGGAAGCCATCCTGCAGACGGAGCTCCAGTACCCTAAAAGAAAAGCATGGATGGAGAAAGTAAGGAGCGCAAGCCAAAAAAGCCTCACTACATCCCGCGGCCGCGGGGAAAGCCGTTTAAGTACCACTGCTTCCAGTGCCCTTTCACCTGCGACCGAAAGTCCCACCTGTTCAACCACATGAAGTACGACCTGTGCAAAAAGTCCATGTCCCTCATGTCCAGGCAAGGGCGGAGCACCGGACCTGCAGTTACTGCCACGTCCAAGGTCCAGGATCCTGACTCTACCACGAAAAGACCACAGCTTCAACTCACAGTGTGAAAAGGAACCATGAGAAGGAACCACTGGCCTCCTACAGCGGGACCAATGCGGAAGGTCCCAGTGCGAAAATGCTAAACTGCGATGAAGGAAGGGACCAGAGGGAAGAACCTCCAAACAAACCTTCTCCTGCCATTGCCCACAGGGAGAGCGTTGAAGAAGCAGCCTCATCAGATTGTGCCAAGTGTGGAGCCCTCATCCGTCCAGTGGCTCACATCTACGACCCAACTCCAGCATGGATGCTTCCTCCTTATCCTGAGTTCAAAGTATCGCTACATGGTCTGATGGAGCCTTTAACTTATCAACCTTACTCCCTTCCTCATCATCTCCATCCCTTTTTTGACCCCTACGTGCAACCTTCAAACCCAGATTGGTTCCTTGAGAACCAGAGGTGTTACCCTCCAATACCTGGACAACTTTTTCCAGGGTCTTCGTTCATGCCACCTCCAGAGCATTATGGGCAGTATACCTCTCATCTGCATTATGGGCCATATTACTGGAGACACCTCCTGCATCAACCAGCAAGGCATCTTGCAATGTATGTGAGGAACACCGCCTCAACGTTCAGGGATCCTACGTTCCACAAGAGCATCCGGATAATTGGGATGGTGAAGGAGGAGGCCAGGAGAAGTGGGAAAGTGAAATGCCGTGGATGAGCCCTAGGTCAGGAAGTGCTGCCTCGGGTTCTCCAGAGCGACCCAATACCACAGACCTCAACAAGAGGCACTCCAACTCCCATCAGCCAGTGCATGAGTGCCTGGAGGCTGGCGGCCACAACCGAGAAGTTTCAGAAAGCAGGAGGGACAATTCATGCAGGTATGGTGGTCATTTGGATACAAGCATTTGTCCACTGGTCCTTGAACAAAAAGGGTTGGTGTACACATCCTGTCATGAAATGTCAACCGTTGTTTTTTTTGACTGCTTTTTCTGCAGGTCAGAATCAATGACACCAACACTGAGGGGGAAGAAGCTCCATTGAACCTGTCTAAGAAGCCTCAGTTTGGGATGGACCATGTCACTGGCGATCAAACCAACATCAGTCCTCAGCCCGAGTGGCCTTTGAACCTGTCTCTTCAGGGTTCTTCTCCTCTGACGGCTCCTTCTGGCCCGTCAACACAGAGCCACAGAAAATTACTGCAGTTTTCGATCTTTGTAACCTGGTACAGTTCGGTCATTCGAAGGAAGAAAATCTCATTTCAAACTTCAAAGAAGCTTCTTGTCAGGACCAAACACAAAGCTTCACCCAAACCACCTGTGAGGTCATCCCACCCAAATGCCAGACCACCACAACCCTAACCGAAACCGTTCCAAACCCAAACCAACCATCTTCTCCACCAACCACTCATGCCTGTGACACCACCCACGCATCCAGCCCCATAAATAGCATTAACCCCTCACCGGCCACACCCCCCACCCCTGCCTTCTCACCTGGGCCACAGAGCCACACGTCCTTTAGTTCCTCCACACCCACAAGGCCACAACAGAACCAGGGTCGGACTAAAAGACCCCCAACTTCCAGCCCTGACAAAAGGGCGTTAAAAGAGCCCGTTAATATAGAGGAAACTATACTGTACAATATTATACATACTACACTATTTCACTTGTATTAATGTTACGAGTTACTATCGATGCGTATTCCTCTTCATCAGTGGACTGGACGGTTTTAAGGTGTTCAGAGCACAACATCATGCAAAGACAGATGACTTTTCTCCAAAATGATGTAATTTGTGCATGCCGACGGAAAGAGACCACATATGGAACATTTCCTCAAACCACGCATAGTTAAAGCTGTAGACAGCAAAGCATGTGCTGTCTAAAAACACTACTTAAAAATATATTGTTTACAGGACCAATTTTTCTCACGTAATTCTGCTTTGTGAACTCCCATCAACACCAAATATATAAAAATACATAAATAGTCTAACAGACAGTGTGGGAGGGAGGGAGAAAAAAAGAGAGGCTGAAAGAGAAAAGGCATAGAAGTGAAACTGCAAACCACATTCATTTATTGGTGCTTCCGGAATTATTTATCCATACTCATCATGACGAGATTACATTATCACCGAGCAACCAGCACATCTTTGCCAGGCCTTTTAAAACACTGAACTTCACTCCGTACAACACAAAGCAGGTCGCACCAGAAAGCAAACATCCCTCTCGCGGTTGGGTGGGGTGACCAGTGTTTCACAGGCCTCTCAGTGGCCTTCCGGTGAGTGGAGCCCCCTGAGATCCCGTAAGCGAGGTGGGCGGGGCCAGCGCCAGCGCATCGTGGGTCTGTTGGTGATGCAGGCACCTGTTTCTGGAAAAGGGCGGTGGGGTTGGTAAGATTCCAGAGCAGCCTGTAGATGCAAAGGCAACAATAAGAGAGCCACAAAAAAAACGACAGAAAAAGGGGGAGTGACAACATTTAACATAAAAATTCTACTTTCCAGATTTGTATAACAATCTTTAGCACTATCCAGATGGAATTCCAAGCCCTGGGAATGTTCATGTAAATTTAACTATATATATAAAGTTTGGACGCACCTTCTCATTCAACGTGTTTTCTTTATTTTCATGACCATTTACGTTGGTAGATTCTCACTGAAGGCATCAAAACTATGAATAAACACGTGTGGAGTTACGTACTTAACAAAAAAAAGGTGAAATAAGTGAAAACATGTTTTATATTCTAGTTTCTTTGCTCTGATTACTGCTTTGTACACTCTTGGCATTCTCTCCATGAGCTTCAAGAGGTCGTCACCTGAAATGCTTCTCCAACAGTCTTGAAGGAGTTCCCAGAGGTGTTTAGCACTTGTTGGTCCAGCTCACCCCAAACCATCTGGATTGGGTTCAGGTCCGGTGACTGTGGAGGTCAGGTCTCCACTTTTTGTTAAGTACATAACTCCACATGTGTTCATTCATAGTTTGATGCCTTCAGTGAGAATCAACGTAAATGGTCATGAAAGTAAAGAAAAGACTTTGAATGCCAAACTTTTGGCCCATACTGTGTGTGTGTGTGTGTGTGTGTATATAATAATTATTATAAAGTGTTTAAGAACGTAATAAAACAAAGTGCTGCTCTTTGCTTATCAGCTACCTGTCTTGAAATACCACCACAAGAGGCGATAGAGAGCTGCTGTAGCCTCATCCCTCCGAATCCTCTTGGCTTTAGCACCGAGACTGGTTATTCGGTAGCGCAGTGAAATAAATTTTTGCCAGATTTGCGTATGTTGCCAGAACTGCTTTTTTTGCCAGTTTTAGTTTTGATCAGCACGGACCTGCTTTTTATTCCACCTGATTAGTAAAGTTACCACACGGCCACAGCATAAAATGACCAAATGAAGTTGGGTAGCAACAACACGGTCATAGTCGTGCTTTCAAAAAGGAAGCTAAATCTAACGTTTCTCAGGCAATAGGCTGTAAAAGGCCAAAACAATCTAAATTACTGGCAGCATCTACGAGGGCCAATCGCGGGATGCTGAGGCTTATGTTGGTTTAAAGATGGTCGAAAAATGTGATTTTTGACGTTTTTAAACCACTATACGATGATTCATATTATTCCCAGGTGGAGAGGGCTTTAGAACCTGTTGTAGTTGAGCGCGAGGAGGCGGGTTCTCTCTATAAGGTCTAACGAAGCAGCATGCTAGAAAAGGCTCGATATTGGAATGTGTTTGCGCGTGTGTGTGTGTGTGTGTATGTGCATGCGGTGTGCACATATATTTACGTCGTTTGGTAAAGCAGTCTCACGCCGTGTGTGTCTGCATCACAATTGAGGATATTTGCTGTTGGAAGCGTGTGTGTGTGTGTGTGTGACATACTATGCACACGCGCTCAGGTTTTTTTTTTTTTTTTTTTTTTTTGCACGTTGGACAGTCCGACTCACAGAACTGTAACATTCAGTCGACCCCGGACCCCGTCACATTCGAACCAGGGAATAGTGGGTTTCAGTGTAGAAAAATACGGCTGCTGAGCGCAGTCCAAGTCCGCCCCCCCGGCGGAGCTCTCACAGGAAGGGGTTGTTGGCGTGGCGCTCCGGCTGCGGCGGGGCCGGCGAGAGGGGCAGCAGCGGCTGGGGCAGGTTGGGGGCAGGTCCAGGAGGCCCTGGCGGGCTGGGTGTAGGAGGAGGGCAGGGAGGGCGCGGGGTGCTGGGGCTGAGGCAGGGGCAGGGAGGCGCTGTAGGGGAGCGCCGCTGCGAGGGCGCCGGGCGGAGGGGCGAGTGGAGTTTGGCCGCATCTGGTTGAGGGTCAGCCGAGGCTGGTCACAGTGGAAAGGGTTGGTGGGGGACGGCGCGCTGAGGCCTGCGAGGCAGAAGGAGGAGAGACGGTGGGGTGAACACGCCCTGTACCTCTATTCTGGATTATTGAGGCGCATGGCTCCGCCTCTCACCTGAGAGGAATGGGTTTTTGCTCTTGGCCGACTGTTTGGAGGGGATCAGCGCGTCCAGGTTGATGAGGGAAGCGGCTACGGGACCGAGGAAAGTCTCTGGGGTCCGGCAGGGCCGAGGAGGTGCTGCTGTCAGTGGAGGGCCCAGTCGAGAGTCAAAGGTCACAGGGCTGTCTCCAACTCGCCCGTTCATGTGATGCATCATGACAGAGTCGCCAAAAGGATCCGGACCTGAGATAAAAACAGTCAAACAGGCGGAAAACAGGTGGAACGAAAGAACAGACGAAAGGACAGCCAGTCAAATGGATAGGGGATGGATGGACAGACAGACAGACAGATGGTAGACTGACAGATGGATGAACAAACAGACACATGATGGACAAATGAATAGTCAAGGACACAGATTGATGGATACCAAGATGGACAGATTCATAGACAGACAGATGAATACACAGGTGGAAGACAGACAGTTGGATGGAGAGACAGACAGACATAGAAATTGATAAACAGACGGATAGACAGATTGATGGTTGGATTGACAGACAGACGGGTGGATGGACAGACGGGGCTGGACACATAGAAAGAGAGACAAACAGACAAACAGATACACAGGAGGAAAGACAGACAGCTGTATGGACAGACAAGATGAATGAAGAACACACAGACAGAAATGGATAGATGGACGGACAGACAGATAGACAGATGGGTTGACAGACCAGACGAATAGAACAGAAGAATGGATGCATGGAAGACAGATGGGGGACAGACAGACAGACAGACAGTTGAATAGACAGAAGATGGATGCATGGATAGACAGATGGGGTGAAAGACATAAAATAGACAGAAGAATGATGAATGATAGACAGAGACCAATGGGTGGACAGACAGACAGAGACAGTTGAATAGACAGAAGAATGGATGCATGGAAAGACAGATGGGTGGACAGACAGACAGACAGACACAGTTGAATAGACAGAAGAATGGATCATGGATAGACAGATGGGTGGACAGACAGACAAAGACAGACAGTATGAATAGACAGAAGAGATGCAGAAGACAATGGGTGGACAGACAGACAGATAGACAGTGAATAGACAGAAGAGTGGATGCATGGAAAGACAGATGGGTGGACAGACAGACAGACAGACAGTCAGTTTAATAGACAAGAATGGATTCATGGATAGACAGATGGGTGGACAGACAGACAGACAGACAGTTGAATAGACAGAAGATGGATGCATGGAAAGACAGATGGATGGACAGACAGACAGACAGACAGACAGTTGAATAGACAGAAGAATGGATGCATGGAAAGACAGATGGGTGGACAGACAGACAGACAGACAGTCAGTTTAATAGACAAGAATGGATTCATGGATAGACAGATGGGTGGACAGACAGACAGACAGTTGAATAGACAGAAGAATGGATGCATGGATAGACAGATGGGTGGACAGACAGACAGACAGACAGTTGAATAGACAGAAGAGTGGATGCATGGAAAGACAGATGGGTGGACAGACAGACAGACAGACAGTTGAATAGACAGAAGAATGGATGCATGGATAGACAGATGGGTGGACAGACAGACAGTTGAATAGACAGAAGAATGGATGCATGGATAGACAGATGGGTGGACAGACAGACAGACAGACAGACAGTTGAATAGACAGAAGAGTGGATGCATGGAAAGACAGATGGGTGGACAGACAGACAGACAGACAGTTGAATAGACAAGAATGGATTCATGGATAGACAGATGGGTGACAGATAGACAGACAGTTGAATAGACAGAAGAATGGATGCATGGATAGACAGATGGGTGGACAGACAGACAGACAGACAGATGAATAGACAGAAGAGTGGATGCATGGACAGACAGATGGGTGGACAGACAGACAGACAGACAGTTGAATAGACAAGAATGGATTCATGGATAGACAGATGGGTGGACAGACAGACAGACGTTGAATAGACAGAAGAATGGATGCATGGATAGACAGATGGGTGGACAGACAGACAGAGACAGACAGTTGAATAGACAGAAGAGTGGATGCATGGAAAGACAGATGGGTGGACAGACAGACAGACAGACAGACAGTTGAATAGACAAGAATGGATTCATGGATAGACAGATGGGTGGACAGACAGACAGTTGAATAGACAGAAGAAGGATGCATGGATAGACAGATGGGTGGACAGACAGACAGACAGACAGTTGAATAGACAGAAAGTGGATGCATGGAAAGACAGATGGGTGGACAGACAGACAGACAGACAGACAGTTGAATAGACAAGAATGGATTCATGGATAGACAGATGGGTGGACAGACAGACAGAGTTGAATAGACAGAAGAATGGATGCATGGATAGACAGATGGGTGGACAGACAGACAGACAGAAGACAGTGAATGACAGACAGAGTGACAGAGACAGACATGAATAGACATGGATGGACAGGGTGGACAGACAGACAGACAGACAGACAGTTGAATAGACAAGAATGGATGCATGGATAGACAGATGGGTGGACAGACAGACAGACAGACAGTTGAATAGACAGAAGAATGGATGCATGGATAGACAGATGGGTGGACAGATAGAAGAATAGACAGAAAAATGGATGAATGAATAGACAGCTAGACAGATGGGTGGACAGACAGACAGACAGTTGAATAGACAAAAATGGATGCATGGATAGACAGATGGGTTGACAGACAGTTGAATAGACAGAAGAATGGATGAATGAATAGACAGATAGACAGGTGGGTGGACAGACAGACAGACAGACAGACAGTTGAATAGAGAAGAAGAATGGATGCATGGATAGACCAATGGGTGGACAGACAGACAGACGGACAGTTGAATAGACAAGAATGGATTCATGGATAGACAGATGGGTGGACAGACAGACAGTTGAATAGACAGAAGAATGGATGCATGGATAGACAGATGGGTGGACAGACAGACAGACAGTTGAATAGACAGAAGAGTGGATGCATGGAAAGACAGATGGGTGGACAGACAGACAGACAGACAGTTGAATAGACAAGAATGGATTCATGGATAGACAGATGGGTGGACAGACAGACAGACAGACAGTTGAATAGACAGAAGAATGGATGCATGGATAGACAGATGGGTGGACAGACAGACAGACAGACAGACAGTTGAATAGACAGAAGAGTGGATGCATGGAAAGACAGATGGGTGGACAGACAGACAGACAGACAGACAGTTGAATAGACAAGAATGGATTCATGGATAGACAGATGGGTGGACAGACAGACAGTTGAATAGACAGAAGAATGGATGCATGGATAGACAGATGGGTGGACAGACAGACAGACAGACAGTTGAATAGACAGAAGAGTGGATGCATGGAAAGACGATGGGTGGACAGACAGACAGACAGACAGACAGACAGTTGAATATACAAGAATGGATTCAGATAGACAGATGGGTGGACAGGACAGACAGACGACAGACAGTTGAATAGACAGAAGAATGGATGCATGGATAGACAGATGGGTGGACAGATAGAAGAATAGACAGAAAAATGGATGAATGAATAGACAGCTAGACAGATGGGTGGACAGACAGACAGACAGTTGAATAGACAAAAATGGATGCATGGATAGACAGATGGGTTGACAGACAGTTGAATAGACAGAAGAATGGATGAATGAATAGACAGATAGACAGGTGGGTGGACAGACAGACAGACAGACAGACAGTTGAATAGACAGAAGAATGGATGCATGGATAGACCAATGGGTGGACAGACAGACAGATAGACAGACAGGCAGACAGTTGAATAGACAGAAGAATGGATGCATGGATAGACAGATGGGTGGACAGATAGACAGATACCTGCTGGGCTTTCGGAGCGGGGGCTGAAGAGGTCAGGTAGCCCATCATCTCCGTTTTTACCCTCCGGTTCCTGTAGGCTGAATGGATGCGTCCCAGCAGCCCCTGGAACATAACGCCGTTCGGCCACAGCGCTTGTGGTAAAGACGGAAGGTCAATTAGTGGGAATATTACCTTTATTAGCCGGACTTCTCCAAGTTTGATCACCAGGGCTGGAGCTGGGATTCACGGGTGGGGCTTCCCAAGGATCAGTCGGTGACTGGCTGTTGCCCCATGGCTGGGCGGGGCTGCTGGACACAGGGCGGGACATCCAGGGACTTCCAATTTCCGGTGTGCAGTTATTCACTGCAGCTGAGAGACGAGGAGAGACGAAAGAAAGCGGTAAGCATCACAAACCATCTTTTCTTTGTGCGTGTTTATGTGTGTTTGTGGGCGCTACCAGCAGACTCCCAGGGGTCCGAATTCACGGGGCAGGTAGGCTGGGCATCCCAGGGGTCATCGCCAGGTGGTTCACCAGATGCAGGCCCAATATGTCCACCAAGTCGATCATGGCCGACTGTACACACAGGAACGAGCACGGCTACATCTCTCATGTGACAGTGAAGTGATTGTCATTGACACACGGGGTGGCACACAGCACACAGCACTCTGCTTCGAACCCGTCACCCTTGGTGAACAGTGGGCAGCCATGACAGGCGCCGGGGGAGCAGTGTGTAGGGATGGCACTTTGCTGGGTGGCACCTTCGAACCAGCAACCTTCCGATTACGGGTCCGCCAGGCCACCCCTGTCCCACGTACACAACCGTTCTTTTCACACTTCCATTTACACGTAGACAGTACACTGTACGTCGCTCTGGACAAGAGTGTGTACACACACACCACACACCACACACCTCTCCTGTGCCTGGATCAGTGTCTCTCCTACTGTTCTGTAAGGATTTCTGGAGCAGCGACTCGTCTCCTTGGCGACTGCGGTGTTCCTACAGAGAGAAGAGACTGATGGTTCTGTACTTCTACACACACACACAGTACTCGGACATTAAACGACGTTAGCACATTTTTACATCAGGGACTTGGCCATGGAGTTTCAGTACAATTGTTCATGATATCTGCGCAATCTCTCAAATTACAAAAACTACAGTTCAAAAATTCACCGTAAAACGTCCATACATCAACGAAACAATAATTTTTTAAATGCTAACAGACAGATAGGCAGACAGACAGACGGATCCATATCCTGAAGCAGCTACGGAAGACCCTTAGAGGGAAGGACGATGATCCGGGAACATTGCCCGTGTCAGGGAGACCAAGTGAGACCAATGACGATTTCATCATTTATGATTATTATTTTGACAGATTTTTAAACAGTTACCTCTACCACTCTAACCTAAACTCAGTCTCCATAGCAAAGGGGGTTGGAGGAAAGGGCTACCTCCATGCAAGATGAACAGCCACCTCTGAAATTCTCTCAAAATGAAAACCAAACTGACGAAAAAAAAAAAAAAACTTGCCCGATTGTATGAATTAAAAAAAAAAGATAAATAATGTTAATAAAGCCTTGAGGAAAAGCAAGCACATCCATGAGGCATTATATTATGTTAATACGAAAAACCTTTTAACAGGATGTGTTTGGGATAAAGGTCTGAAAAAATAGATCACAGGGAAAGTTTCAGACTGCAGTTCCCAATCGTCGCCATGTGGTGGCAGCACAAAACCTAAAAATGAACATCCTCACACACACAGGTGGACGGAAGTTTTTCTGTGTAAGAAGTGAATTTATATTCCCAAAGACAATCAGCCACAACATTAAAACCCCCTGCCTGATGTTGTGCCTGTCCCTCTTATGCCACCGAAACAGTTCTGGAGGCTTCTGGTGCCGAGATATTTACCAGACGGCCTTATCCAGAGCGACTTACAATCAGTAGACAGGGACAGTCCCCCCCTGGAGACACTCAGGGTTAAGTGTCTTGCTCCGGGACACGATGGTAGTGAGTGGGATTTGAACCTGGGTCTTCTGGTTCATAGGCGAGTGTGTTACCCACAAGGCCACTACCACCAGATTTAATTTCAGCAGCAAGCATGGAACCAGGAAGCAGCTCCGGGCATCATTTATTTCCTGCTCCCTTGGCCCTGTTGCTTATGAACTCCGTTTGTTGAATGACCCAGCCGAGTGTGTTCGTACGTGTGTGTGTGTGTGTGTGTGTGTGTGTACAGCATGTGTACCCTCTGGCTCTCCTCCTGCTCATGGCGAGGGCCAGCTGTAGCTGCAGCTCCTCCTCTCCGCTGGTCTGCGGCCGAGTCTGCTCCAGATCAGACGCCCGCGGAGACGACGACGAGGCTGCAAGAGAAACAAATGACGCTGTTGCTTTTATTAAATTCTATTTAACATGCAATAATATTCCATTAGAATTTAAGTGGACAGAAGTAAACTGAATGTACCAGTGACATCAATAAGGCACCATGGTGTGCATGCAGGGGGGGTTTATTTATATGCGTAATCTATCTAATTGATTTCTCCTTATTTATGAGGCAGGACACGGATGCTGCTCTCGGGTCGATATCAAATGTCTAATAAACAACACAAGTGGCACCCAATGCCCATTATAACAGTAATAAAAATGATTAGAATAATAATATTAATGCTAAGTAGGTAAAAGTGGTAGTTTCATATGTTTTTTATTCAGATGTTATTAAGAGTTCACGCTGGTAGCATCTGGACAAAACCTAGATTTCTGCTCTCGTGCATGGTGGGGTGGAGGGGTGATGATTTTGGGTTGTGGATGCTTGTGAGGCAACATCTGGCAACCGGAGCAGCTTCAAAACTGGGTCACAAACAGGAGCCGGCTAAATTACAACCGAATGGCTAGAGAACAGTCCGCTACATCATCGACATGACAGAACAGTGCCACATAAACAAATGAACGTGTATACTATAGAGGACATTAACATCTCCAGAGATTTATGAAAATGATGTGAAACAGCTGGAACTAGATAATATCTGGTCAGTAACAGCTGGGACTAGATGGGATCTGGTCAATAACAGCTGGAATTAGATAAGATCTGGTCAGTAACAGCTGGAATTTGATAAGGTCTGGTCAGTAACAGCTGGGACTAGAAGAGGTTTGGTCTGTATTAGCTGGGACTAGATAAGGTCTTGTCAGTAACAGCTGGGACTAGAAGAGGTTTGGTCAGTATTAGCTGGGACTAGATAAGGTCTGGTCAGTAACAGCTGGGACTAGAAGAGGTTTGGTCAGTATTAGCTGGGACTAGATAAGGTCTGGTCAGTATTAGCTGGGACTAGATGAGGTTTGGTCAGTATTAGCTGGGACTAGATAAGGTCTGGTCAGTAACAACTGGGACTAGATAAGTTCTGGTCAGTAACAGATGGGACTAGAAGAGGTTTGGTCAGTATTAGCTGGGACTAGATAAGGTCTGGTCAGTATTAGCTGGGACTAGATGAGGTTTGGTCAGTATTAGCTGGGACTAGATAAGGTCTGGTCAGTAACAACTGGGACTAGATAAGTTCTGGTCAGTAACAGATGGAACTAGATGAGGTTTGGTCAGTATTAGCTGGGACTAGATAAGTTCTGGTCAGTATTAGCTGGGACTAGATGAGGTCTGGTCAGTAAAAGCTGGGACTAGATGAGGTTTGGTCAGTAACAGCTGGGACTAGATGAGGTTTGGTCAGTAACAACTGGGACTAGATGAGGTTTGGTCAGTAACAACTGGGACTAGATAGGTTCTGGTCAGTAACAGATGGAACTAGATGAGGTTTGGTCAGTATTAGCTGGGACTAGATGAGGTCTGGTCAGTAAAAGCTGGGACTAGATGAGGTTTGGTCAGTAACAACTGGGTCTAGATAAGTTCTGGCAGTAACAGATGGAACTAGATGAGGTTTGGTCAATATTAGCTGGGACTAGATGAGGTCTGGTCAGTAAAAGCTGGGACTAGATGAGGTTTGGTCAGTAACAACTGGGAGGAGATAAGTTCTGGTCAGTAACAGATGGAACGAGAGGGGGTTTGGTCAGTATTAGCTGGGACGAGGTCTGGTCAGTAAAAGCTGGGACTAGATGAGGTTTGGTCAGTAACAACTGGGAGGAGATAAGTTCTGGTCAGTAACAGATGGAACTAGATGAGGTTTGGTCAATATTAGCTGGGACTAGATGAGGTCTGGTCAGTAAAAGCTGGGACTAGATGAGGTTTGGTCAGTAACAACTGGGAGGAGATAAGTTCTGGTCAGTAACAGATGGAACTAGATGAGGTTTGGTCAGTATTAGCTGGGACTAGATAAGTTCTGGTCAGTATTAGCTGGGACTAGATGAGGTTTGGTCAGTAACAACTGGGACTAGATAAGTTCTGGTCAGTAACAGATGGAACTAGATGAGGTTTGGTCAGTATTAGCTGGGACTAGATAAGTTCTGGTCAGTATTAGCTGGGACTAGATGAGGTTTGGTCAGTAACAACTGGGACTAGATAAGTTCTGGTCAGTAACAGATGGAACTAGATGAGGTTTGGTCAGTATTAGCTGGGACTAGATAAGTTCTGGTCAGTATTAGCTGGGACTAGATGAGGTCTGGTCAGTAAAAGCTGGGACTAGATGAGGTTTGGTCAGTATTAGCTGGGACTAGATGAGGTCTGGTCAGTAAAAGCTGGGACTAGATGAGGTTTGGTCAGTATTAGCTGGGACTAGATAAGGTCTGGTATATAACACCATAAGGCAGAGTCAATGGCCTGTGAGTGTGTATTGAACAATGTGTACTGTGTTGCTCCTCAGGGGTTAGTCAGTATCGATGAGCAGTAGATGACTCGTCCACCCACCCGTCCACCTGACGTGGTACAAACCCACACACACACATTTAGGTACAAATAAATCAATGTGCAGGACACACAAGCACACACACTCGCTTTAGAACCAGGTGTGAAAGAGTGGCGGTTTGCGCAGAGCCGCGAGAAGCACTGTGCTCAGGATACAGGAGAAAAGCTGCTGACTCTGCAGAAAGCCAGCATGGATGCAGCCTGGGAACTGTTCATATCTGATAACGCGATGAACTCTGCTGACAGCACGTCCCTCGGATGCCCTTGGCGACTGTTCGTGTGTCTATTCTGACCATGGCTGAGTTCAGGACTGTTAAAGAACAGTCAAACATTCTAATCTCCAGCAATCAACACCATAGCCACTCTTTATTATTCAGTAGCTGTGAAGTGAAGTGATTGTCACTTGTGATACCCAGCAGCACAGCACACGGTGCACAGAGTGAAATTTGTCCTCTGCATTTAACCCATCACCCTGGGGGAGCAGTGTGTGGGGACGGTACTTTGCTCAGTAGCACCTCGGCAACCTTCTGATTACGGGGCCGCTTCCTTAACCACTAGGCCACCATCGCCCCACTGAGCTGTTTCTGCTCAGTTGACGCTCCTGGATTGTATGAGATGTCACTTGCCGGTGAATTTGTGGAGAGACTGTGGTGAATTAGGGACTGATTGTGGTGCGTTTTCCCGTTCGATCCATGCAGTTGTGGCAACTCACAGTTGAAGGAGGACGGAGACCCGCGCGAGCGGCTGAACTCCTCGCCGTACAGCGCCGCCATGCTGGGCTGGCTGGTCCTGCGGCCCGGATGAGCGGGCGGGACCGCGGACGTCCCGCCTCCTCCGCTTCCTCCTCCCCCTCCCGCCATCCTCTCCTTGGTCTTGAGCGCCTGCGCTCGCTCCTGCCTCAGCCGGTCCTCGTCCCTCAGCAGCGCCACCAGCTGCTTGGCCTTCTCGCGCACGTTCACGCCCTGGTCACGCCCGTCGCGGTCCACGTACTGGAAGTCCCGCAGCGTCTGGATGGTGAAGGCGTTCTCCCGGCACTGCTGCGCCACGCGCTCCGAACCCGTCTTCGCCAGGTAATCCAGGAGCGTCAAGGCCTGAAACAGAGTTTATTATTAATTTTTTAAGATATCATTTGTTCACTTATTAACCCATTTACTCCCACAATTAATCCAGAGGGGGGACTGTCCCTGTAACTACTGACTGTAAGGGGCTCTGGATAAGGGCGTCCGGTAAATGCTGTAAAATGTAAATGTAAACTTATTAACCAGGACTGTGACCCTTCACCCGGCAACAATAATCGGGGGTGGATTATTGTACTGCCCTGCAGCATATTTAATACTAACCTCCCCATAAACACCCACACACAATACGAATACTGAGAAAACGCTTTAGTTGTAGCTCAAGGCGTTGCGAATTTATGATTAATTTGCGACACACACACACAGCTGCATCGCGTTTGTGGTTGTAGACGCATTTCCTGTTCTGGTCTTGTTTGTCGCGCGCACGGGGCGCGAATCTTTTTTTTCTTTCGTGATGTGATTCATCTAAAGTTCAATTATAATTCGAGGGTACTGATCCTTGATGCATCATGCATTAATTGCAGGGGGGTGGTAGTATCTTAGTGGGTAACACACTCGCCTATGAACCAGAAGACCCAGGTTCAAACCCCACTTACTGCTGTCGTGTCCCTGAGCAAGACACTTAACCCTGAGTGTCTCCAGGAGGGGACTGTCCCTGTAACTACTGATTGTAAGTCGCTCTGGATAAGGGCGTCTGATAAATGACGTAAATGCGCTAATTCAATGAATCACCAAGGGATGCTGTGGGCGTGTTCAGGCCGGTGCCACTACGTTGCCAAACTGGGCACATTCCCACCCACTGAGGCGGTATGCTCGATGAGGAAAACATTACTGTTTACCTATAGTAATTGATGAAGGCAAATATTACCTTTTAGCGCTCATGCACACACACAAGGGCACCATGGGTAATAATGATGTGACTATCTGCATAAACGAACATTGCTTCTGTCTCTGATGCCTCTTTCCTACGCGCACACACAACCTTGTAGACGTGTCTCCAGTTCTTGCCGTGGTCGTTGAGACGTTTCCACACCATGCTCATGACCTCGGAGAAGGCCACCACGCTGAAGGTCAGGTCGGCGATCTCCGACATCAGCGAGCTGGACGGCCCCCACGGGTCGTTGGAGGTGGCCTCGCGCACCTTGATCTCCGCCTCCGAGTAGTTGTGCACAATGTTCTTCACCTGCCGGCGCAGCGCCGAGGTCGTCATGGCGACAGCCGGCGTGTAGGACGGGCCAGGAGACGCGTGAGCTCGGAACAGCCGGGCGAGGCGCCCTCGGTGCCAGTTCACTCGCAGACGTCTACAACTGAAAAGAGACAAAGTCGTGATTTTGCTTCTTAATTTATGACAAAAGAGAAAGATCTCTCTGCATATATCCATATATCCTTAAATGGGCATTTAAATAGACACCCTAAAGTGAAGCGATTGTCAGCACAGCACACGGTGACACGGTGAAACGTGTCCTCTGCATTTAACCGTCACCCTTGGTGAGCAGTGGGCGGCCATGACAGGCGCCCGGGGAGCAGCGCGTGGGGACGGTCACCTTGACCGAACGGACCTCAGTGGGACTTGAACCCGCAAGGCCTCGGCTCCGGCCACCCCGCCACTCAGAGCGTTTCGAACCTCGTTTGTCGGATCACGTTGTGGATGGGATTCAATATCGGTCCCCCTGATCGTGCGGAGTGTAACGAACCTAGATCCACGTGAAACAGAGCTCAGTTCAGCCTTTTAATCAGAATCAAGTCAAATAAAGCGGTTGTGGGACGTTCGAGTTTCGTCTTCATTTCCTGTCTGGACCCTCCTGGGGTTTCTTCGGTCTGCCGGGTAAATCTCCGACCGCTGTTCCACATTCCCGGCCGGGGGGCTTCGCTGGAGGCGCCGGTGCCATTTATCTAGCTGACAAGTATCGAGCTATCCAGGCCACGTTACAGCCATGTTTACACACTCCTTTAACTGGCAGTCGGGCAACACACACACAACACACACACACACACACACACACACACACACACACACACACACACACACACAGCCAAACAGCAACCCAGTTTCCAAATCCGCACTTCACAGGACGGAGTTTTTAATGGTGGAGCCCCAGTTACTCGGTGTGTGTGTGTGTGTGTGTGTGAGCGAGAATCATAAACACACTGGCTGGAGAAAGACACCCTGGCAACCACACTGTCATATTCGAGTGTGTGTGTGGGGGGGTGTTGTCATGGCAACCGTGGCCACGTGAAGCAGGGCAGAGAGAGAGAGAGAGAGAGAAAAACCCTCTAAATTACACACCCACACACGCACACATTTCGATTCACACCGCCGTCATTCAGTTGGAGGGCGAGCGGTTGGAGAACGGGGTCGTGGCGGCCGCCAGTCCCGGCATCAGAATGGACGTGATTGACAGGCGTAAAACGTGTACGACTGGAGAACCGTGCCGACTGAACCTGTGGGGAGACCTTCAGCACATTAATCAAGATCGACGGAGTATGCTGGACACACACAACACACACACCACACACACACAACACGTTTGCGGCTCTTTGTGACTGTCAACTATTTAACATAGAGGGTGGTGGTGGCCTAGACACTCGCCTCTGAACCAGGAGACCACAAAGTCCCAGGTTCAAAAGCACATAAAACACCCATAAAGCCCTCTCTCCATAACTGGAATACTCAGGCTGAGGCTGCAGCCGATCTCAAACTCACACACACACCACACACACACACACACTTTACTTGCTGCTTCCACACAGTTTAGGTCAAATCTCATTATTATCCAGTTTGTTTCTGTACAAATGATCCTCGGCGGCCATCGTCGATCCCCTCCGTCAGACGGAGAGTTTCGGTGATTGTCAACGAATGGAAAATGCAGCAAAACTTGGGCAGTCGCAAACTAGGCTACTACCACCCCTACTTGAGTAAAATATTGGCTTACTCTAACCACCTCTGGTTTCTGTCTCTCTGCCTCCCTGCATGGTAGACACCCCACCCTCAAGCAAATCAGGGGGCGGTGGTGGCCTAGTGGTTAAAGAAGCGGCCCCGTAATCAGAAGGTTGCTGGTTCGAATCCCGATCCGCCAAGGTACCACTGAGGTGCCACTGAGGCAAAGCACCGTCCCACACACTGCTCCCCCGGGCGCCTGTCATGGTGCCCCACTGCTCCACAGCAGGGTGATGGTTAAATGCAGAGGGACAAATTTCACTGTGTGCACTGTGTGCTGTGCTGCTGTGTATCACATGTGACAATCACTCCACTTTAAAACATCTAATTGCCATCCAAACGTTTGTCTTTATTAATTGACACACTTTTAACTGGCTGTCACACAGCACACACACGCAGACACACACCCAGGTTACAAACCGTACTTGGCAAATCTGCTTGTCTTAAATAACTGATATTAATCAACCTTGTTATACACGCCTTACTTCGAATGGGAGTGTCTGTTGTGCCCTTGTGTTCAGGACGTCCACAGGACGTCCCACCAAACGTATACATTTCACCGCCTCGGCAGAATTTAATATCGGGTCTCTGACACACCGCCTTAGCCCTGCTGCGGAAGAGCACAGCAGATGCCTACGGCTACGGATTTTGAGAATAAAAGCAAAATGGTTACCTTGGACTCAATCAAAGTGCTTTTTTTTTTTTTTTTAGACAAATGCTGGGGCGGTGGTGGCCTAGCGGTTAAGGAAGCGGCCCCGTAATCAGAAGGTTGCCGGTTCGAGTCCTGATACGCCAGGTGCCACTGAGGTGCCACCGAGCAAAGCACTGTCCCCACACACTGCTTCCCCCGGGCGCCTGTCATGGTGCCCACTGCTCACTCAGGGTGATGGTTAAATGCAGAGGACACGTTTCGTTGTGTCACCCGTGTGCTGTGCTGCAGTGAGTCATAATGGAACAATCACTTCACTTCACTTTAAATACCATCCAATTTCATCTGCAGGTGGGGTAGTTTAACGGTCCCAACCCAACCCTGTCCCTATCTGACGTCCTACACATTTCCTCAGGGTGACGTGCATGACGAAGTTTAATCAGTAATTGGGGTAGAGTGCAGATGAAAAGTATAATAATTAGGTCACAGAGCGGATCGCTGTGATTCACACCGTTTTTGTGTTCATCTTGTGTTTAATATGCATGACCGCTCACCCCCCCCCCCCCCCCCCCCCATACACACATACACACAATCTCTTCTGCTCTCTCACCCACACACACACCTACGCAGTACACACACTGCTGTAATCCATTGCGCACGCGCGCACAACACACACACACACACACACACACACACACACACACACACACACACACACTTCTATTGTCAACAGGAGGCCGGCCTCGAACACACAGAGACCAGAGGGAGATCTGCCGACGGCGGAGAATTCCTCTCCACGGCAACATAAATAACAAAAACCTCCTTCAGACGTTAAAGGGACATTTATGTTTTAAATTAAAGTGAGTGAAGTGATTGTCACTTGTGATACACAGCAGCACAGCACACGGTGCACATAGTGAAATGTGTCCTCTGTATTTAACCATCACCCTGACTGAGCAGTGGGCAGCCATGACAGGCGCCCGGGGAGCAGTGTGTGGGGACGGTGCTTTGCTCAGTGGCACCTCAGTGGCACCTCGGCGGATCGAGATTCGAACCGGCAACCTTCTGATTACGGGCCACGAATGTCCTGTTCTTCACATTTACCACCTTCATGGAGTCCGTTTCTGGACCAGGAATGTCCTGTTCTTCACATTTACCACCTTCATGGAGTCTGTTTCTGGACCACGAATGTCCTGTTCTTCACATTTACCACCTTCATGGAGTCCGTTTCTGGACCACGAATGTCCTGTTCTTCACATTTACCACCTTCATGGAGTCTGTTTCTGGACCAGGAATGTCCTGTTCTTCACATTTACCACCTTCATGGAGTCTGTTTCTGGACCAGGAATGTCCTGTTCTTCACATTTACCACCTTCATGGAGTCTGTTTCTGGACCAGGAATGTCCTGTTCTTCACATTTACCACCTTCATGGAGTCCGTTTCTGGACCAGGAATGTCCTGTTCTTCACATTTACCACCTTCATTGAGTCCGTTTCTGGACCAGGAATGTCCTGTTCTTCACATTTACCACCTTCATGGAGTCCGTTTCTGGACCAGGAATGTCCTGTTCTTCACATTTACCACCTTCATGGAGTCCGTTTCTGGACCACGAATGTCCTGTTCTTCACATTTACCACCTTCATGGAGTCCGTTTCTGGACCAGGAATGTCCTGTTCTTCACATTTACCACCTTTCATGGAGTCTGTTTCTGGACCAGGAATGTCCTGTTCTTCACATTTACCACCTTCATGGAGTCTGTTTTCTGGCCAGGAATGTCCTGTTCTTCACATTTACCACCTTCATGGAGTCCGTTTCTGGACCAGGAATGTCCTGTTCTTCACATTTACCACCTTCATGGAGTCTGTTTCTGGACACGAATGTCCTGTTCTTCACATTTACCACCTTCATGGAGTCCGTTTCTGGACCAGGAATGTCCTGTTCTTCACATTTACCACCTTCATGGAGTCTGTTTCTGGACCACGAATGTCCTGTTCTTCACATTTACCACCTTCATGGAGTCTGTTTCTGGACCAGGAATGTCCTGTTCTTCACATTTACCACCTTCATGGAGTCCGTTTCTGGACCACGAATGTCCTGTTCTTCACATTTACCACCTTCATGGAGTCTGTTTCTGGACCAGGAATGTCCTGTTCTTCACATTACCACCTTCATGGAGTCCGTTTCTGGACCAGGAATGTCCTGTTCTTCACATTTACCACCTTCATGGAGTCTGTTTCTGGACCAGGAATGTCCTGTTCTTCACATTTACCACCTTCATGGAGTCTGTTTCTGGACCAGGAATGTCCTGTTCTTCACATTTACCACCTTCATGGAGTCCCGTTTCTGGACCAGGAATGTCCTGTTTCTTCACATTTACCACCTTCATGGAGTCTGTTTCTGGACCACGAATGTCCTGTTCTTCACATTTACCACCTTCATGGAGTCTGTTTCTGGACCAGGAATGTCCTGTTCTTCACATTTACCACCTTCATGGAGTCTGTTTCTGGACCATTCTCAAAGGTACAACAGGGATCCTTGCGGTTTAAGTACGCTTCTGGAGACCATGAAGCACAAGTGAGGCTGGAAAAACAAATTCCTGGACATTTTTTACACAATAAAATTGAGACTTCTCCTCATTTTAGACAAATTACGGTCTCTCATTCCTCCAAAATCCAGCATTTAATATGTAAAAGTATCCAAGAGCCAAGGTTGGATTTTTTTTTCACGGTCGAGCCCCGCTTCTAAACTGGTTCCGTGTGGATTTCTTACTCCGGATTACTGGCTTTTGGAACTTCGTTTTTGGATTTCTGCTTCGGATTAACAGATGGCTGCTCGGGATTTCCGGCATGGACTTTGGTCCGCCTCTCGGCTTTTCCCGTGGATTACCCAGTTCCGACCCGTAGCTCAGTGTTGGACGAACTCCGAGACCCTGAACTTCACCATGGGGTCTGGAAGACGGACGGGCGTTTAGTTTAGGGGGGTGTGGCTGGAGGATGGGAATCACATGTGATACACAGCAGCACAGCACATGGTGCACACAGTGAAATTTGTCCTCTGCATTTAACCCATCACACTTGGTGAGCAGTGGGCAGCCATGACAGGCGCCCGGGGAGGCAGTGTGTGGGGACGGTGCTTTGCTCAGTGGCACCTCGGCGGATCGGGATTCGAACCGGCAAACCTTCTGATTATGGGGCCACTTCCTTAACCGCTAGGCCACCACTGCCCCAGCATGGCCTCCCCGCGTGACGGGCGGGGATACTCCGCACAGGCCCGTAAAACCGTAAATCGGGTCGAGTCAGCGGCAGGGATGAGTAATGGCGCGGGGACAGAAGCACGGGACTTCAGGGGCGCAGAGGTTTGGACAATCACGGTACTTAACACCTGGGTACACACACACACACACACACACTTTATTAAGCATCGCTATTACATCCTTAGTAGCCAAAAAATATTTCTCCTCAAATGTCCACACTTGACTGAAAACACAAAGTTTTCATTTTTTCTTTGCGAAGAAAGGACCTTAAACAGATTTAAGGAGCTTCTTTCAGAGTGGGAACTTCTGAGAACGTTGTGTATCTGAATACAGACACCCACACACACACACAGCCGATTCTTAACTGATAATCGGGACAGTGGCGGCCTGGCGGGTGAGGAAGGTTGCCGGTTCGAATCCCGAGCAAGGCACCGTCCCACAGGGTGATGGTGTCTCACAATGACAATCACGTCACTGAGAAAACGTGAAAGTTAGGCGCTGGAGGACATCATCCAGCCTGTCAGAGCGCAGCATCACCGGACCGGGTACCAGCATCATCTGCTGCGGAACCTCCAGAAGTTACTCCGTCATAACGACACACTGCGGCACGCACCACACACACACACACACACACACACACACACTCACCTCCGGCGCCGCGCAGCATCCCCTCCTGCCTCTGGAGCCCATGGTCCGCAGCGCGGCCGGCCTGCCTGCCCGCCTCCCCTGGATCCGAGACGCTCCGCTGGTCGCGGGGATTGTCGCTCACGCCTTCATGTCCACGCCGGTGCCCACACGGAGCGAGGAGGGCCGGGATAGAGGGATGGAGGGAGGGATGGAGGGAGGGAGGGACGCGGCGCGTCCCTGCCGAGTCAGCCGTTAACTCCCTGCGTACCGGGAGCGACGGGCCGGGTTGCCAGGTCCAATCTTTTTTTTTACTCCGACTGGTCTCGTTAATATCAGTAAACACGTCATGTCGCAACATCGACATGTTGTAACATAGAATAAAATATATATCGCAATACACGTCGAATGTAGACAGTTTCAGAAGCAAGACATAAGATTTATAACTTACAATAGGTCCTCTATTATGAAAATGTCACTATATGACATTAATTTGAGTAGAAATGGCGATAGGGGTAAAGCGTGCTTTGGTCGTTCTTGTCCCCTAATGACATCATAAGGGGAAAGGTTACCTCCGGCTGTTTACTGGTTACTGTCACGGCTTAAAAACGTGTGAAGCGTTGCAGTTGCTCGTTGAATGGATGTTAAAATTTGTAAAAATGTATTTGTTAGTTCCGTCAGGCAAGACGCTGAACAACTGGTGAGATCTTTATATTTTTTTCTATGAAAAAAAAGCTACAGACACCGAAACGACACTTCCTGGGAAAATCTCATTGTGGGTTTGCATCAAAGTGGCTGTAATTCTGCACCAATCGATACAGTATTAGGGGACCAATAAGATATAAAAGCAAAATATGGGACCTTATTTAAAAGAATCCCAAGAATGCCACCACAACTAATAATATTACATGTGGTTCTTGTCATGTCTTGACATGAATAGCTCGTGTTACAGTTTGCGTTTAGTGAGCCGCTCGCTTCCTTTCCGGCCGAGACCTGGCAACACCCGTTTGAAAATGGAGGCTGGAGATGCGCTGACCTGCTGTAATGGGGTTTATAGTGGACCTAAACACAACATACCATGACTTTCCTAAAGCCTTCAGAAATATGCACGTCTACCAACCCTTATCGAGTTTGAGATTTAATTGCATCTATGTTGACAAAAAAAAAAAGCAGTTTTTTTTTTTATATTTTGAATTTTTTTATTGAAGAGCGGAGGGAGTGAGAGATGGATGTGAAGAAAGACCCTTTTCCAGCCATTGATTTCTGTTTTTTACCTTGTTGAAATCTCTAATCACCCAGTGTTGGGTGTAATGGGAGATGACATCCCTGGTCGATTTGACATCCATTGTCACCAAATGCCCTTGAGTCAGTCGTTCAGCTCTGTATGATCAGGCTGAATTTAGAGCGCTCGCATACAGATGGGTCGCTTATGAAGGCAAAAAAAAAAAAAAAAAAGGCGTGGAGCTTTAAAAAAAAAAAAAGAATAAGAGGGTCATGTGAATGAAAGAAGGAAGCTGAAGAAGGACATTTATGCTTTCTGGCTGTGTGACTGGTTGTGGAGGCATTCATCATGCAGGTCACAGAAAGAGTCCACCAGTCCCTCCATCAGAACATACACCTGCACAACCAGAGAAAGACCAGTACTGAATACACACAGACAAAACGCTCTCAGACAACACATTTATATTCATCTGAGTGGGTGGTAGTAGCCTGTGAAACAGAAGGCCGCAAAGTCCCAGGTTCAAACTCCGCTTACTACCATTGTGTCCCTGAGGACACTTAACCCTGGGTTTTCTCCCTGGGGGGGACTGTCCCTGTCACTACTGACTGTGAGGCGCTCTGGAGAAGGGCGTAAATGTAAATGTTTTCCCGCCAGCTCTTGCTTGTGGAAACGATGGCCCTTTAATTCGTTTAATTTGTGGCGTGAATATCAAGGTTCGTTTTATTGAGGGTCGAACGTACGTACCTGCTGGAACAGTCGCTGGCGGAGCAGCTCGGGTTTTCGGGGCTCCGCGTGGTCCCCTGTTCCGTCAGGTTCCGGACTGGCTGTTGAGGAGGACAGGCCTCTTGCCGGGTCCTCCTCAAGACTCCTCCTTTTTCTGCCAGCAGGATCCTGCACGAAACCATAAAAACGCTCTTTCTGTCACCGACGTCTCAGATGCCTGTAGAGCATCCCCACCTCCCCGTGAATTGTCCCCGCAGCACGGCCTGGGTGAAGCTGCAGAGGAGCAGTGCTGCCCCCTCCTGGTCTTTGTTACAGCAGGCACACTCACCTCTACAGGGGGCGCTTTCTTGTCCTCTCTCGGGGCGGGGACTCCTTTCTTTCCTTCATTTATCCCAAAGGGAAAATCTTTTGTCATAAACATGTTTCAGGGCAGCAAGAGGAGTAAAGACTCAAACAGAACCACACATTTCATTTACAAATGTCTAAAGTAACAAATAACTGTAACGATAGCAGATTTAGGCTTTAAACGCCCTGCAAAAGTATTCACGTCCCTCTGCGTTCTTCATGTTTTGTCAATTTAAAACTCGGAATCAAACTGGATTCCTTAGAGAATCTGAGAATTTCGTTTGCAGAACGTGAACAAATAGTACAAAGCGACAGAAAACATCACCCCCCCCTAAAATCAGTGCTTTGCAGGGTCACCTTTTGTGGCTGCTACATCGGCGAGTGGCCGAGTGGGGAGCCTGCTCGTGTTCACCGCTGAGTGATGGCACGTTTCTGGCCACCCTTCCATGAAGCCCAGGTCTATCGAGTGTACGTCTTATTGTTCTCAGCCACCCCAACAATGGACAATGGATTGCGGGGACCCAAATTTTCACTTTACTTTACACATTTGCACACCTTCACCCTACCTGTTACACATATTTTATGTTAAAAACATTAATTTGTAATATTTGGTTAAGTTTGCCATATTTGCATATTGGTTCAATATATACTTGCAATATTTGCATATTGAGGTCTATAGCAGTCGCTAAAGCATTTCGTACCGTGTACGACTGTGTATGTGACAAATAAAATTTAAATTTGAGTTTATTGTGGTCCTATAAGCAGATCCTCCAGCCTCTACTCTGGAAAGCTGCAACTTCTGCCGTCCTGATTAATTGCCCGGTCTGAGTTTTGGTAAGTTCTTTCTACGTGAAGATGACTGATGGTGCTTCAGATATTTGGATATCTTGACTCGCTCGTCTCGACAACTTTGTCTCTGCCTTGTTGGGAGAGTCTTCTTGGTCTTCACAGTTTTGCAGCCTCTGGGGCCGTTCAGAACCGGTGAGTGTATACCGACTCTTCATGTGACGCTTAGACACGGAGGTAAACTTCATTTCACTAACTGGTAGTAGCCTAGTGGGTAAGACACTCGCCTATGAACCAGAAGACCCAGGTACAAACCCACTTACTACCACCGTGTCCCTGAGCAAGACACTTAACCCTGAGTGTCTCCAGGGGGGGACTGTCCCTGTAACTACTGATTGTAAGTGGCTCTGGATAAGGGCGTCTGGTAAATGCTGCAAATGTAAACTGTGCAACTTTCGAAGGTAACTGGTTAAACCGGAGCATTTAAGGGGCTTCACAGCACAACGTTGCAGATACACCTGCACATGGCAGGTTGCAGGTTTTTTTTTTTTTTTTTTAATATTTTACAGATTTCGTTTTCTTTACACTTTGCCAACATAGACTATTTTGTGCAGAACAATAATTAAAAGAACATTTCAATGACGGGTTGGAATGTAAGAGGGTCGGCACTGCACCCCTCCAGGGTTGTACTGAGCGCTGTAAACGAGCTATTTCATCGTTTCCAGTGGGATGATGTGCTGAATGAGGACTGGTGTCTCCAGCTGGTAGAAACGCACCAGAGCGGGACGGTCATGTCACTTTCTTTCTGCAACATGACAACGGCGCATGACAGAGTGCTGGCAGTAGCCTAGTGTGTAACACGCCCGCCTATGGACCAGAAGGTCCACAAATTACCAGCTTCAAACCCCACTTACTACCACTGTGTCGCTGAGAGTCTCCCGGGGGACTGTCCCAGTAACTGCTGGTTGTAACCGCGTAACCTCACCGCTGTTAAGGTCCTCGGTTTCCGTATCCAGGAACGCCAGCGCCCGTCCCAGCCGCGCCGCCTCCTCCTCCAGCCCATCCAGCAGCTCCCTCCACAGCTGCAGCCTGCAGACGCCATGCCGTTAACGCGGAACAGAAATGATTAAATTAAAGGGAAATGTTGATGGGATGATGAGAACGTTCACCCGGTAGACAGAAGAGACAGGGATGGTGCAGGGAAGTGGGGCTTGTGGAGCTCTGACAGCAGGGCGTTGTATTCGGCCAAGGCAGCTTCCCTGCAGACGCCCGCGGGGGTCAGACTGGGGTCACTCTCAGGCAGAGACAGCACAGCCTTGGACGTGAGAAGCAACCAATCAGAAACAGGCTGAAGCTGACAGTGACAAATGGCATCACAATGACAATGACACTTTTAAAAACGCGACGCAAGCTTGTCCATTTCAAAAGGAATGAAAGGAATTCATCACAAATCACGCAATTAATGACATGCTGGATATGAAGAAAGAAGGTCCTGTACAGTGCATATTTGCACTCTACCTGTCTGAGGTTGGACAGTGACAGGTCCCAGGCGTGGCCCTCGGGCGAGTCGCTCCTGGCCGTGGCGGCAGTGACCTCGCACCACAGCGTCTTCAGGGCCTCGATGGTCTCGCGGTGGAAGTGCAGCTGTGGAAATGGCGTAGCACAAATAAACCACGTTAAAGCAGAGCCAGAGAGAAGTAGATGATGAGAACACCCCCGTGTGGGTGTGTAAGGGGGGTCTAATAGACAGCGTGTAATCTCCAGCCCCAAGATCAAATCTGGCAGCCTGACGTGAGACGGACTCACTCTCGCTCATAGACACACGCGCATCCGCTACCGAAGCACCGTCATTCACAGCGTTTCAGGCTCTTTGTCTGATTTGCCTGGAATATTTGTGACATTAAACTGTAATGATGACCGATTGTTATTTGCCTGCATCTCTCACCGACGATCCGAAGTTATTATTCTGCATGTATCAGTAATGCTGCTTCAGTGTGCACGGTCTGAAGGCAGGCAGGTTTATTATTGTCCTATGTAATGTGCAATGAGCAGGATTGTCAAACTTGCGCAGAAACGTTTCTCAGCTCGGTTAGGAACAGTATGTGTGCACCTGAAAAAAAGTGAACACTGACTAAACCTAAAAAAAAAAAAAAAAAAAAAAAAATACAAAAAATAATAAAATTATGGTTTACTTTTTTCAGTGCATCCATACACTTTAAAAAGTGAACACTGGTAATCTGTCTAATATTTTTATATTCATATAATTTATATTTACATTTACTTTAAATTCCCTGATTTTTCCCTGACATTCCATAACCGAAAAGGAGAATTTCTACGAGCTCCAATATAAAGAAATGTCCAATATAAAGAAATGTCTACTCTGCCGAGCAGAAAAGGGCAGAAAAGGGATTCTACACATATCTTTTATTTTAGCACTAAATTCTTCATTTTCAAGCCAAATCACTTGTTTGGCATGTTTGGTAAGTTAGTGAGTGTAAGGACATTTCGACACAGATTTTGCGTTCTAGAATGTTGAGCTTTTTTAGAGCAGGAGAAACTAAAGTCCGCACTGTCAGGTTTCAGCCACTGCACTATATGCTGTTAACTTTTTCCTCATAATTCCCTGACTTGGCAGCCAAATGATGAAATTCCCTGACTTTCCCTGCACCTGTGGGAACCCTGGGGGATCATTTCCGGGTGGGATTCTCTCTGCGTGTTTGTAAGAGGACAGGTCTGGACCAGAGGGTTCCAGCGCTCCTGTTTGATGATTGCGGGGACCTACTGATGGGTTGATGCTGAGGAACTCCTCTTCCTCTGTGCCGACTGGGATGGGGGATTCTGGCCTCTCTGGAGTCCGAACACGGCGCAGCACGTCCGACAGCATGGACCGACACGCAGACAAGGCCTCCTTATGCTGCAGTTCCCGCTGTGCAAGAGAAAGCACATTTACACACTATCACCGTCATGATAAAAACCAGAGAAACACACTGGCACCTCGATGGCTGCTCTCCGCTCTGCGGTTCTGTCCTGGCAGAAAGCGACCCCACGAAGTGTCACTTGCATTGCTGCTCCTCCCAGCAGCACAGGATGTGTGTTCAAATGCCAAACCTCCGCCGTGATCCCTGCACGAGCGGGCTTGAAGGTGCACGTCACCCTCTGGGTGTCACCAGGGAGAATCACGCCTGAGGCCGAGAGAGTGAGTGAGTGAGTGAGTGAGAAAGAGAGAGAGCATTTACCAGACGCCCTTATCCAGAGCAAATTACAATCAGTAGTTACAGGGACAGTCCCCCCCTGGAGACACTCAGGGACACAATGGTAGTAAGTGGGATTTGAACCAGGGTCTTCTGGTTCACAGTCGAGTGTGTCACCCACTAGGCTACTACCACCATACACTGATACATGATCAGTAAAAAAACACATTAAAACACATTATTAGACCAGCGTCAGTCCTGCCCATGGGTCAGACTGACAGATAGAAGTATTTCATAATGTGCTGAATGTGATTCCAAATGAATAATAATGAATGATTTCCACATTTTAGTATTAGATTATTTATGTACTCATCTATTTAATTTTGCACTTGTAGCCCCTCCACACAGAGGGGCAGAATGGCTTAAATACATATCTGTAGGGAGGCAGTTTGCTGTGTGTGTGTGTGTGTGTGTGTGTGTGTGGTACCTGCAGATGTGTTAAAGTAGAATTGCTGTGTGCCCATCGCTGGCCTGGCCTCAGGAAAGCTGTGGGGTGCTGGGATCCTCTGCCAGTTGTAGTAGATGGCAGTGCTGCCCTCGTTCTGCAGCTCCACGTGCGAGTTCACGCTGAGCCCCACCTCGGCCTCGAACATCAGCCGTGCCCTGATGCCCACTGCGCCCTGAAGAAGACCAACACAGGGTGGCCTTTTCTCTCACAAGCCGAATCAATCGACAGTAATCCATGAAATCGGAACATTTAATACGCCATGTATACCCTGTGCAAGGGGGAGCTGCCAGTCCAGCAACTCAACTGGCCACAGAACCTCAGCGCTGGCACCAGCAACGGCTCGGTGACCACGTCCTCGTACTGAGCCAGAGGGTCCCTTGCAAGCACAGAATGAGATGGAGTGGCAAATTTCAAGAACCATGAGCGGGCGTTGATCATTCTGAGGGTTTACTCATGTTCTCTCGGCTGCTGGTCACTCCTCTTCTCCTCCTCCTCCTGTTCCTCCAGCAGAGGTGACCGCTGGATTGAGACACAGGAGAAGGGCTGGCCTGAGCCGATCACCGCCAACGCGTCCATGTCCTGACAAGAAAAAAAAAATTGAACCGCGTACCGCACATACTACCACTTAAACGTGGGGGCCAGCCTTACAACCAGTAGTTACAGGGACAGTCCCCCCGGAGACACTCAGGGAAGAACTGTCTCCTGCTACTGTTCTACTCTGCAATAACTCATTTACATTTACATTTTACAGTATTTACCAGACGCCCTTGTCCAGAGCGCCTTACAATCCCCCCGGAGACACTCAGGGAAGAACTGTCTCCTGCTGCTGTTCTACTCTGCAATAACTCACGTACATTTTACAGTATTTACCAGACGCCCTTGTCCAGAGGGCCTTACAATCAGTAGTTACAGGGACAGTCCCCCCGGAGACACTCAGGGAAGAACTGTCTCCTGTTGCTGTTCTACTCTGCAATAACTCATTTACATTTACATTTTACAGTATTTACCAGACGCCCTTGTCCAGAACGCCTTACAACCAGTAGTTACAGGGACAGTTCCCCCTGGAGACAATCAGGGAAGAACTGTCCTGTTCTACTCTGCAAGAACTCACTTATTGACTCTAAACTTTTAACTCTTACATAATGTGCAATGCTGATTGGCCATTACTGCATACTTATTTTTATTTATACTCCTAAATGTATGTCAGTCTCTCCGTCTCTGTGCACTTGTATGTTGTATGTCTTTCCCAATTGTAGCATAAGCAACCTCCATGGGGATTAATAAAGTTTTCCGATTCTGAATTTAAGTGAAATTAAGTGAGGGACACGATGGTAGTGAGTTGGGTTTGAACCTGGATCTTCTAGGCTATTACCACGCCATCGTTAAAGTAATCAGGCTCGTCCCATTTGGAGACGATGTCCTGCCACATTTTGCTGTGGGAAAAGCTCTTCTGTGCTGAGGTGAGGTTCTCCGGGAACTGCGGCTCCTTTCATCGGCCCTCAGTACGGCACCTCGTGTGCCTCCGGCCTCCCTCCCTTCCTCTCGCTGTCCTTTTCCACCTCGTTCGCTCCGCTCCTGCGGGCGGGATAATGAGCGGCGGCCCGTTACATCACGCTCGTTACAAAGTGCCGGTGTATGTGTGTGGAGGCACGATCGCCGCGATCGCCGCTGTTACTTAAGCTGCTAATTGGAGCTAATTGCCGCAGCCAATGCGAAAAGGCGGACTCCAGATGGTTCCGAGTGTGTGTGTGTCTCCAAATGCTGGTCCAAATGTGTGCTGAAGACACACTGCCGTCCATACGTTCACAATTCTGTCCAGCGAGCGAGACGGAGGAGGCACGCCGTGTTCCTCGGGTTCCCCCTTCACCCGCCGCGGTGTGCGTCCAGGAAACTGTGTCTGTGTGAGCAGGGTACATCCAGTCTACAGGGACTTGTCCAGAGGACAATGGCAGAACAGGCGTGGGGGGGCAGGGCGGCAGTCACGACCTGCACGTAGCAGCCTAGCGGGTAACGAACTAGGGATGTGCGGATCAATACGAAACGTCCATACTCTCCACACCTACCTGGTGTCCTCAACTTGCAGTGCCACGTTCCAGCTGAAAGTAGACGTGTCGGTAGAAATACGGCTCCTGGCACATCAGGAGGCCCCAGTCTGTTCGGCAGCTCGGTACTCTCAGTAGGGCGGTAGTAGCCTAGCGTGTAACACACTCGCACATGAACCAGAAGACCCAGGTTCAAACCTCACTTACTACCATCGTGTCCCTGAGCAAGACACTTAACCCTGAGTGTCTCCAGGGGGGGACTGTCCCTGTAACTACTGATTGTAAGTCGCTCTGGATAAGGGCGTCTGATGAATGTAAATATAAATGAGTTCGGTAAGACACCCGGTTTAACGCGTCGGTCACATGCTGTGGCACAGATGGAACGGGGTGGCGCCGCCATGAAACCCCGCAAGACATACACTTCGTAATTAATTTAATTTCTTAACACATGTAGTTTTGGTATTAAGTGTCTGTACTGGATCAGTACTTGGTATCGGATCGAATAGGAAATCAGTGCTATCGCACATCCCCACCATCGTGTCCCTGAGCAAGACACTTAACCCTGAGTGTCTCCAGGGGGGGACTGTCCCTTAATTTACTGGTTGTAAGGCGCTCTAGATACGGGCTTCTGATGAATGTAAATATAAATGACACTCGGTTTAACGCGTCGGTCACATGCTGCGGCACAGATGGAACGGGGTGGCGCTGCTGGGTGGGTCAGGGAAGATATTTCACCGCGCCTGCTTTTCTGCCTGATTTACATACAGTACGAAGGAGACGCTGTGTGGCTTCGTTCAAGGAACAAGATATACCAGGAACTGATATTACGTACAACACTATAAATTTGCACACAATCTAGCATGTCGTAATGCCGCATTATTTTAGACACTAGTGTGCTAAGCACGGCCTTGTTAGTAAAGTGTGGGACTTGTTTGATTGGTTCTTATCCATGTAACCAAACTACCCTTTTTATTTTCATATACTTACTCAATCTTTAATGATGTTTTAATAAACCGGGTATAAACTGGGAGGAGCCTGATGTTTATATTTCACATTTAAGGTCCCCTATTATGAATTTTTCCCTAGCGGTCCCTTAATACTGTATCTGAAGTCTCTTTCCAAAATTCAGCCACTTTGATCCAGTCCCACAACGAGATTTCCCAGGACGCGCCGTTTCCGTGTCTTTAAATGCTAATGAGGAGGAAAGAGTCTGGACGAGGAGGAGAACGGCCTATAGAAGTTGAGGGGTCATGCATGGAAATGACGTCATCAACACCATTCACGGCGTTTTTCCAGACAACGAGTCTCGCGTGGCGGAACTGCAAGGTGCGTGCGACGTCATTCGAAACCGTAACTATTCAGAGGAATGAACTGAAATGTACCCATGATGTGCAGGCAGTTGTGTAGGCATGTGTGCGCCTTACAGGCTGGTTGAAGTCCAGGTCTTGCAGCATCTCCCGGAGCTCGTCCCTGCGTTGATGCAGGTACTCACTGCTCTCCCAGCCGCTGGGAGGATCACGAAGGACATTGCCTGATACAGATGAAAAAAAACAGAGGAATGAAACCACTAGACTCTGTGCAGCCGAAGCGCTATATCAAATTTGGACGTTTTTGAATCCTTGTTAATGTCTGAGTTTGAGTCTTTGGTCCCATAATGTGTTGTGCATGCGGTATCTTTGGAGGTAATAAACGAATGCATGTGATGTGTGTGTGTGTGTGTGTGTGTGTGTACACCTGTCTCCTGCAGTATGCAGTGTGGTTGGCTGATGTGTGTTACGGGTTCTGGGTTGCCGCGTTCTGTCTGCGTAAGAGTGGCCGCGATGCCACTCGACTCGTCCCCAAAGCGCTGAGGCTGACTCCAGAACTCGCTGCCCGCACCACGACCCTAAAGAGAGAGGGGTGGAGATCAGACGCATTAAATGAATCCTTTTTTCATTTAGCCAGACCCCTAAACTAAGCAATTTCAAGTCTACTTTTGATCAGATTTATTATAGAAATCTTTATCAGGTTGTTCAAGGGAGGAGGTCACTGAGACTTGAAAAGGGTCCCATGTTATGAGTCTGCAATGACCAGTCCCAACTACTTTACTTTACTTTACTTATTAAGCCTCTCAGCAGCATCGTTTGTTTTGAGGGGTGAGGACGATGTGGGCGCAAATGAAAGCGCTTGATCAGTTCTTTTTACCGGCAATTTGAATAAATTCTAAATACTTTATAGCTGTCAGCCATGTGTGTGTTTTATGAAATTATCTAATGAACTAGGTGACAAAGCACCTCGGTAAAGAGGTAAAGAGGGCATCTTACGAATCCGGAATGAAGTGCTGGCAGCGCTCGTGAGAGCAGCTCCCTCTGCTCCTGAATGTGCCTGTATCTGTAGGACTGGCTCATCAGCAGACCCTCTGCTGGCCTCTGCAGCAACCCTGCCTCAATCAAAGCGACACGGAGCAAAGGCCACTTTCATTCGTTTGTTGCCGCAAAAACACAGGCTATCACGCACGAGCACGCCATATCAGGAGTCGGCACGCACTGTTCATGGCATGCGGCGTGCTCCTTGGGCACATTGACCCTCGCTGACTCACGAGAGATGAAGTCCCGCTGGCGTCGTCGCTCGGACATTTGGCCCTGCCAGTGCCTGAGAGCGTGGCTCTGATGATCATAGCCATGGTGGGGCCGCTCTCCGGGCCCCTCCTCACTCCTCCGGCCTCCCACGGGCAGATCTGGGAGCTCCTGCCTGTCTGGCACTCCTTTTATCAGCTGGGGGAGAAGCTCATGGCTTTAGACGAGGAACAGCCCACGTGTCGTCCACAGAATATGGAAGAACTGTTCATATGTGGAATACTTGGAGAAAACAAATGCCCATAGCGGGATGTAGTAGAGACAAGTAACCCTTTTAAAAATATAATAGTAGTGTAACTATTTCAATGAATGTATAAAAGTTATGTCACTGATTATATTTGAGTACTTTTAGATTACTTTTGTGAATGAGTATTCTAAACTATGACTCCAGGCCTCATTTTAATGTAAGATCATACAGTTATAGACCACTGTTAAATCAAATATTTAACATTCAATAGCACTGAATAATACGAGGAACTTTAAGATTGGCCGGGGTTCCTCCGCACTTCCTCACCTACGCAGCATGCCTGTAGCATGTGACATTAAATCGCTATAATTGACAACGATCACTGCTGTAGTCAATCGCTCCTCCATCTTGGTTTCAGAGCCGCTTCAAGGCTTTGTTTCTATTGGTCACGTGACAATGCCGCACAGCACGCAAAGATCAAATAGTAATAATAAATAAACTTAACTTTGACCATGGTGTGCGCAGAAGCCGTTTATGCCAATAATTATATACAGTATTTATACTTATTTGTAGTGTGTTTCTTTTCTGACTTTGAAATATTGTGAAAGTGACATGATTGTCATTGTGGTACACAGCACAGCACACGGTGCACACAACGAAATGTGTCGCCCGGGGAGCAGCGTGTGGGGACGGCACTTTGCTCAGTGGCACCTTGACGGATCGGGATTTGAGCCGGCAACCTTCTGATTACGGGGCCACTTCCTTAACCGCTAGGCCACCACTGCCCCACTGTCACCCTTTACTTCATAATGGCAACACTTTAGTGATGGATTTCACGGACAGTCCAGCTACAACAGTCGAACAGACAGGTTCGTTGTCAGGACCGGAGACCCATCACCTGCAACTAACAACGTCCACGTCACAAAGGTTTTTATAGGTACTGAGCACTGATTGCCCATCCTGCTACACCACTATTATTGAAAATATCGGAACATGTAGCTAAAATTGTAGTCATGAATTTGTTTTTTAATGAAACCTTTTCCTACAGTAACTGTAATGGAATACAATTTTTTATTTAAACTACGTAACGCCGTAAATTGCATTACACCGGTGAGATGTTTGACTGTAACTTCTCACCTCCAGCTCTCCTCTTGCTTCCATGTCTTTCTTAAATTCCTCCAGGCTTCCCAGGATGCTGTGAGGCAAGATCATCCCCTGGCTGTCAAAGCGTGGACCACCTGGCCCTAAATAAGAAGTAATGCTCCAGAAGTCATGAAACAGAACTTTTGGGGTCCATTTCACATTAATGAGTTCGTCCTGGTCCTAGACTAGTTCTCAGTTCAAAAAGTCTAGGCTCAATCCATGAGCTGACCCGCTGTCACGTGACTCTGGTCACATGACAGTAGGACCGCGGGACACGGTTACATGCTCCCTATTTAAACTGGCTTCTCATCACTCAGCTCTTCTTTGAACCAGTAGCCCTGATCTGTGTTTTGTCTCGCTCCCACACCGCATCGTCTCCTTTTTCGTGTTTGTTTTATGAGCGTCAAGCTGATCCCCTTTGCGCTGCTCCACACTGAGTTATTCGTCCCCTCCGACATCTGCCCTTTCTTCCTGTCCCGTCCTGTGACACCCTCAGTGTGTACAGTGGTGGCCCAGTCAACTGAAAAATACAACAGATCCCAACTTCTTCCCACAAGATAAGGACACCTTACCGCTGTAGTCCACAAGCTGTGGTGCCGTGTCTTCTGGGAGAGGCCGGGCGACAAGCACCGTCTTCTTTTTTATTTCGTCTGCAGGACGGTTCCGCCGCACCACAACACGCGTGACTGTTGGAGCTTTGTGGGAGTGCCTGGGTGGCTGGGGCATCCGAAGCTGCACAGAAAAATAATAAAAACCATGAAAGGGAATGGAGAAATCCTTGTGGGAAGGAGAACCTTCCAGATTTTTAAAACCAAACATGTAAAAAAAATTCGACCCATTACATTTACGCCATTTACCAGACGTCCTTATCCAGGCGACTTACAATCAGTAATTACAGGGACAGTCCCCCCCTGGAGACACTCAGGGTTAATTGTCTTGCTCAGGGACACAATGGTAGTAAGTGGGGTTTGAACCTGGGTCTTCTGGTTCATAGGCGAGTGTGTTACCCGCTAGGCCACTACCACCCTGCCCTTCACAAGGCACGTCTAACTTGGAACAGTTACCCGAGTTTGCACTTTTTTTCACCTCATGCACGCCATTCCAAACGTTTCCAGCCAATCAGTTGCTCATTAGGCACTCGATTAGCTAAATCATAAGTGGAACAGAACAAAAACATGGCACAGCTCCGGGCCCACGCTGTCCCCTACCCGTCCCACCAGCTCGCTTTACATGTTAATGCCTGATTTCTGAGCAACGTGTATGCGGTTTTCCTCACAACCCAAATCCCTCAAGGAAACTCAACTAAAACTGGGGCTGGTAGTAGCCTAGAAGGTAAGACACTCACTCTCTTAGCCAGAAGGCCACGCGGTGACACAATGAAGTGTGTCCTCTGCATTTAACCCATCACCCTTGGTGAGAAGTGGGCAGCCGTGACAGGAGGCCCGAGGCTGCAGTGTGTAGGGACAGTGGCACCTTGCCGGGTCGGTATTCAAATCGGCAACCTTCTGATTACCGCTGCCCCAAAAACCCTGAGTGTCTCTACAGGGACTGTCCCTGTCAGTACTGATTGTAAGTCATTCTGGGTAAGAGAGTCTGAAATATGCTAGAAATGTATATTTTAATGGCATAGTGAAGTAGCAGGTTCCCCTTACCTTTTCTAAGTCCTCCTGTTTGATGATGAGAGCCTGGACATCCTCTCTTCTCGGGCTGTGGTTCTGGAGCTGCTCCATGTTTGCAGACATGGACAATTCCTTTCTGCAGAGCACGGCAGAACCACGTCACTTAACAACAGAGAGTAATGGAGCAAGCTCAGCAGAACGAAAGTGACGACCTCTTGAAGCTACATTTTACATTTACATTTAAGGCATTTGGCACATATATATATATTAAATGTAAAAAATGCCATAAAAATAAAGGGAACCCTAAAACAATGCAGCTCCAAGACAATCACACTTCCGTGAAATTAAACTGTCCACTTAGGAAGCAACACTGATTGGCAATCGATTTCACATGCTGTTGTGCAAATGGAACAGAGTGGAAATTATAAGTAATTAGCAAGACGTCCCAGATAAAGGCGTGGTCCTGCAGGTGGTGACCACAGACCACTTCTCAGTTCCTGTGCTTTCTGGCTGATGTTTTGGTCACTTTAGAATGCTGCCGGTGCTTTGGCTCTGGTGGTAGCATGAGACGGAGTGTACAACCCACCCAAGTGGCTCAGGTAGTGCAGACCTGACCTGAATCTGACTGAGCACATCTGGGACATCGTGTCTCGCTCCATCCTCCATCCATGTTGCACCACGGACTGTCCAGGAGTTGCGGGATGCTTTAGTCCCTCAGGAGACCATCCGCTACCTCATCAGCAGCATGTCCGGGCAGACACACTACTGAGCTTCATTTTGGAAAGTTGGATCAGCCTGTAGTGTTTTTTCACTTTAATTTTGAGTGTGACTCCGAGGTTGGTAAATTTGATCCCTATCGATAATCAAATATGTAAAGAACAGATCTAGGATGTCTTATTTTTGTGTTCCCTTTACTTTTTTGAGCAGTGTATATACAGTACAGGCCAAAAATTTGGAACACCATTCAATGCGTTTTCGATATTTTCATGACCGTTTACGTTGGTAGAGTCTCACTGAAGGCATCAAAACTTAACAAAAAGTGAAGACCTGGCCTCCACAGTCACCGGACCTGAACCCAATCCAGATGGTTTGGGGTGAGCTGGACCCCAACAAGTGCTAAACGCCTCTGGGAACTCCTTCAAGACTGTTGGAGAAGCATTTCAGGTGACGACCTCTTGAAGCTCATCGAGAGAATGCCAAGAGTGTGCAAAGCAGTAATCAGAGCAAAGAAACTAGAATATAAAACATGTTTTCACTTATTTCACCTTTTTTTGTTAAGTACATAACTCCACATGTGTTCATTCATAGTTTTGATGCCTTCAGTGAGAATCTACCAACGTAAATGTTCATGAAAATAAAGAAAAACATTGAATGAGTTCTGTCCAAACTTTTGGCCTGTACTGTATATATGAAAATTGTGCTTCTTTACTGGACTTTCTCTGGTGTAGGCAAGTTATTGTACCAGAAAAAGATCTCGTTATAAAACGTCTATTATGACAGGCAGGAGATCCTGCTTTTCCTGCCTCCCCCACCCCGGGAGGGAAAGTACGCTCCGAACGTCCTGTATTGTTTCATGCACCTGATGTGTGACCCAGAACACGGCGAGAAGAAACATGCTCCGTCTGAAAGGGAGACCACAGGAAGCCTCTCTGCCTCGAGGGTGGCGATGGACAGCGGGGATAAAGCAGGCTCGGCGCCTTTTTAATACCCTATAGCTTTTTAAAAAACGTGGCCGTGTTTGATGTCATCCGCAAGGGTCCCTGGTAGACAATGTTCATAAGCAATCGCAGGAAAAAAAAAAAACGTTTTTACATATACAGTGACAATTTACTGATGTTAAAAAAATAAAGGCGAATGGTGACAGCAAGTAAGGCCAGTCCTGTAGGTGAAATAGAATTATGGAGCCTGAGATAAAGCACCCATAATGCTCCAGACCTCCTCACAGAGCTTCTGAACAGACCAGGCGGCCTGGACGTGGTCTCCTGATGCGGGTTGTCTAGTTAGTTAGCGGGTTATCTAGTAACGTGGAGGGCAGCTCACCTCCTTCCTCCTGCCCAGGTCTTCTCCGTGCGCCTGTTTCTGGTTTTATCGCTATTTACTCGAGTTTACACCCCCTTTACTCGAGTCCCGTCACGTTGCAGTTGCCTCGGACGTTCACGCTCTCCCGGTTAGCGAGAGAGAGAAGGTTAATGTTTGGACGTGTGCAGCTTTAAGCGTAGTTACGCCGAGGAACGGTACAGCCATGCTAACGGCTAGCTCTGGCTGTTAGCGCGCGTCCTGGCCGTATCCATGGTAACGGGCGCGGGGGCGCGCCTCTCTTAAATTATTTTATAAAATACAGAGAAAAACTTTAAACTACAAAACAATATGCGAACTAGATGAAACACACCCACGCACAAAAAAGACTAATTAAAAAATATATTTTTTTGTTATTATGTACGCTGCGAAACAATAGTTGTAAAATGATGCGTAATTTATTCAAGCGTGCCAGTTCCCCCGAAAACGTTATGTTCTCTTTGTGCGTCGTGTGACGTGAACGGGCAGGCCGGTATAAAACCCTCCCGCACCTCCGTCCGACCCCGCTCCCGGAGACATGGAGTTCAAAGACGCGCACCACGGCGCGGTCTCCGCCATCTCCAAGGCCGGCGTGGGGATACTGAAGCTGGCCACGGCCCACTGGAGGCACCCGGACGGCGACGGCGGCGGCTCCGCGCTGGAGCGGCTGGCCGCGCTGGTGCGCCGCCGACGCCCGGACCCGTGCGCCGCCGAGCCGCGGAACTGCCGCCGCGTCGTGGTGCTGGGCGCGCCGGGGGTCGGCAAGACCTCCATCCTGCGCCGCTTCCTGCGGGACGGCTTCGACGACCGCTACCAGCCCACGTCCGAGGACTTCCTGCGGAAGCTGTACCGCATCCGCGGCGAGACGTACCAGATCGACATCCTGGACGCGTCCGGGGAGAGGAGCTTCCCCGCCAAGCGCAGGCTCTCCATCCTGACCGGTGCGTAAAACCGCGAACTGCTCGGGAATTATTATGAATGCGTGAACGGAATTTGCAGTGGTGGCCTAGCGGTTAAGGAAGCGGAAGGTTGCCGGTTCGAATCCCGATCCGCCAAGGTGCCACTGAGGTGCCACCGAGCAAAGCACCGTCCCCACACACTGCTCCCCGGGCGCCTGTCATGGCCGCCCACTGCTCACCAAGGGTGATGGTTAAATGCAGAGGACAACATTCACTGTGGGCACCGTGTGCTGTGCTGCTGTGTATCACAAGTGACAATCACTTTCACTTACACTTTGAACTTGGTTGTTCTGCAGGTGACATCTTCCTCCTCGTCTTCAGCGTGGACGACCGGGGCTCCTTCGAGGAAGTGGTCGCTCTGCGCAACGAGATCTTCGGCGCCAAAGCGGCGCTGCTCAACGGCAGAGAGCCCACGCGGGTCCCCACGGTCGTCTGCGCCAACAAGGTGGACCTGCCCGCGGAGGAGTGGGCCGTGTCGCCCGCCGACGTCCGCGGCGTCTTCGAGACGTCCGCCAAAGACGGCCAGAACCTGGACAGCGCGTTCGAGGCGCTGGCGAGGCGCGGCGGGCTGCCGCCGGAGACCGGGCCGTCGCGGCACCGCAGGGTCTCCCTCCGGTCGTACCAGGCGCTGTGGCCGGGGGAGGGGCGGCGGCGAGGCGGATGGCGCCCCCTGCGGGGCGCTGTAACCCGCTGGCGGCGGCGGCCGAGCTTCGGCAGCGACCTGCGCCGCGTCCTGGGACCCCGCGGTGCCAAGAGGCGCAACGGCCCGCTGGAAAAGTGTCCGGTCCAGTGAAGGGAGAGAGTGGGGCGGCGCAGGGTCAGAGGTCACCGGCTGCTTTAACACAACAGGCCATTTACAGAAATGCAGAGATTTTCAATAAAATATTTTGATATCTGAACGTCTGAATCGAGCTCATTTCGTGGAATGAAAGTCCTTTGTTAAACAGACAATATTTAGTGGTCAGTTCAACCACTTAATATTGTCAGGGCAGCGGCGGCCTGGCGGTTAAGGAAGAGGTTCGACTCCCGATCCGCCAAGGTGCCACTGAGGTGCCACCGTCCCCACACACTGCTCCCCATGCGCCTGTCATGGCTGCCCACTGCTCACCAAGGGTGATGGGTTAAATACAGTGGACGCGTTTCGTTGTGTCACCGTGTGCTGTGCTGCAGCGTATCACAATGACAATCGCTTTTTCATATGAGCGAAGTACTGTTTGGTTGAAGAGGTCATCGGATGAAATGAGCCGGCATTCGTGCATTGACAGGCAGCAACACAGGGTTTTCAAAGAACCCTGCTGTCAATATCAGTTCGGAAAAGTGACTCTGCGCTATTAAATTAGGCAGAATGTGTGTGCACCGTGTGCTGTGCTGCGGTGTATCACAATGACAATCACTTCACTTTGTTTACTTTATTACTTTAGAAATAATGGTGCCAGGAGAGAAAAGGACATGGCTTTTAACTACACATGGACACACGCGTTTGGCTGATATCCAACATACGAGTTAAACAAAGTCATTATTTGTACCTCTCACACAGAGACCAAAGAACAAAAATATTTGGAGCTTTGAATGTTCTGTAATAAGACATGATGATTCATTTACGCACAGACAACAAAACCATAGACATCTACAGTACAGGCCATAAGTTTGGACGCGCCTTCTCATCCAACGTGTTGTCTTTATTTTCATGACCATTTACATGAAGGCATCAAAACTATGAATGAACACATGTGGAGTTATGTACTTAACAAAAAGTGGAGACCTGACCTCCACAGTCACCGGACCTGAACCCAGTCGAGAGGCAAAAGGGGTCAAAAAGTGCTAAACACCTCTGGGAACTCCTTCAAGACTGTTGGAGAAGCATTTCAGGTGACGACCTCTTGAAGCTCATCGAGGAGAATGCCAAGAGTGTGCAAAGCAGTAATCAGAGCAAAGAAACTAGAATATAAAACATGTTTTCACTTATTTCACCTTTTTTGTTAAGTTGCATAACTCCACATGTGTTCATTCATAGTTTTGATGGCTTCAGTGAGAATCTACCAACGTAAATGGTCATGAAAATAATGAAAACACATTGAATGAGAAGGTGTGTCCAGACTTTTGGCCTGTAATGTATACTGCTTCGCCCCGCCCAATGCACACCACTCTAACAGATCGCCATAAGAAATCAGCTGAAATGTGTACATTTCACATTATTCCCAGTTCTATGTCTCATAACGCAGCTTTACCTGCAGATGAAGCGGTTAGTTGTGGGTGTGAAACAGTCCCACTTTTACACCTGGTTGGGGGGGGGGCATAAAGCAATTTTTTGGAGTTGCATGAAAATGATGTGTTGCTGGGAGAGGATAATTAGGTGTCCAGTACACGTAGTACTCGGCTGTCCTTCTTTAAGTCACCTTTTTAAAAAAAAACACTCTTTTAATGCATCCATCAATGACGAACATTACTGATGCATCTCAAAAAAGATTTTAGCATGGATCATGTCGATTTCATGTATAAAAATTATACAATTTTTTAGTATTTTGAGTTTCATTTTGGGTTTTGATTTCCATGACCACCCAGAATAAGTAAGATTAAAAAACAAATAAGTAAAGTACAAAGTGTTTTGAGTGTACAGTATGCAGTATTCATCAACGTGAGAACACCCAGTGTACAGCCTGCGGCCCCCTCAAAATAATTAAACACACGGCCGTTAACGTCTAAACTGCTGGCAACAAAACTGAGCACACCCTCGACTATGAACCAGAAGACCCAGGTTCAAATCCCACTTACTACTATTGTGTCCCTGAGCAAGACACTTAACCCTGAGTGTCTCCAGGAAGGGGACTGTCCCTGTAACCACTGATTGAAAGTAGCTCAGGCTAAGGGCGTCTGTCATGATCCGGACCGGCAAGGGTGACTCCGGATCCGGAGTTTCATGTTCGTCCTGTGTAATGTTCCCTGATGGTGTTCACCTGCTGTCTATTTATATAATTGTATAAAACTATCCTGTTCGTGTCTGTTCGCCGTCGGGTCATTGTGCGTGTTAATGTTCCCTTGTCTCGTGAAGTTTGTATTAAACCCCTGTCCTGTGAAATGATGCATCCTCCTTCATCGTCATGTCTGATAAATTCTGTAAATGTTAATGTAAATGGTTACACTGAAATATTGAACATATTTTTTTGTATCTCATTTCTCTAATTTATTAACCAGATGGAATAAACATGCTGTTTGTTTTTACAGTTTGCAATGCTCCTGTAAAATCAAACTTTTAGAAGTTGAGAAGTCATTCTAAATTATTATTATTGTGGAGGATTTAGAGCCAGGACCCACTTCAGGCCAAGAAATGTCCATCACTTGTGGGGACCATGGGGACTAGGATTGCTAGCGGCGCTCCTGGAAGAGACGACTGTATAGAAGATTTACTACCAAATAATAATATTATAGTCATTTATTTCCTGTTGCTTCCAGTGGTTTACCACAGTTTAGAGATGTGACTGTATCTGATAGTATTTCTGGCTCAACACGTCTGCTGCTCTGGCCTTCACTCCTCAGCAGATAACAGTGTTACGTACGGTTCAGCAAAGGCCAAAACTGCAGGGAAGACACCGTGGCACATATGGATGAGGTAACTCTTCCATTACTTACAAGTGATAACAAGGATCTTAAAGCTAGATACACTACATCTCCTCTGACAGACAGTCACGTTTATAGAACAGCAACTTCCTTGATATTCTGGGTGTGAAAGATAATCGCGTAAGACACTGTCTCCAGGGGGACTGTCCCTGATTGTAAGTCTGCCCAAATATGTGAACGAGAGCCGGCGTGAGCCGCAACACCACACGGATGTTGTCGTTCACGTTTTAAGTTGAATTGGGGAAGGGACAGGATGAACGTGAAGAGTGGAGAGGTGAGGAGATGATCAGGATCAATCTTACATTTTGAGAACCAGAAGCCGAGTCGAGTGGACGAATGCCAATCAATGACTAAGCAGCTGGCAGTGACCATCTTGTCAATTCATAGGAGTCATGTTACCTCATTTCCGTTTTGGAATCATGTGACACCCTGCAGCACAGCACACGGTGGACACAGTGAAATGTGTCCTCTGCTTTTAACCATCACCCTTGCTGAGCAGTGGGCAGCCATGACAGGTGCCCGGGGAGCAGTGTGTGGGGACAGGACCTTGATCAGTGGCGCCTCAGTGGTTCAGCATATGAACCCACAACATTTTGCCTACAAGGCCGCTTTTTATCCGCTAGGCAAAAGCTTCTTTGTTGTATGTTTCCTCTGGTGATTTCTAAGAATATGGTAATGGTTAACCCTTCCCACACTGTTCATACAGGTATGGCACACTGTGTCCATTGTGCACGACTACATGGCGTCTGAGCTCACCTGAGTTTGCAATGCATTTAGAGCAAAGCTGGCAGTGGAAAGTCTTCTCTTCGTTATGTCTTCTCTGGTGTGTTTGCAAGTAATTGAGATGTGAAAAGTTGCTCCCGCACTCTTCACAAATGTAGGGCTTCTCTTAGGATTTAAGAGATTTTGTGTTCACAGAAGTAAGGCTACTCTCCAGTATGGATCCTTCAGTGGGATCAAACATTCGCTGGATTTTTAAACCTCTTTCCTCAATGATAACATGGGAAGAGTTTTCTTCAGCATGTATCAATTTATGTCTATTAAGGTTTGCTTTTGAAAAGTAAGAAAAATTAAACACCAATTCTATGCAACTATAGGACTTCTCATCAATGTGTGTTTCCTGGTGTGTTTTCAACTGTGATTCAAGGTGGGTGGTAGTAGCCTAGTGGGTAACACACTCGGCTATGAATCAGAAGACCCAGGTTCAAATCCCACTTACTACCATTGTGTCCCTGAGCAAGACACTTAATCCTAAATTGATCCAGAGGGACTGTCCCTGATTGTAATGTCTGAAAAATGCTGTAAATGTAAGTTGAGGCAGACCTTATGGGAAATACTTTTATTTTTAAGAAGACTGGTGACTATCTGAAGGAGAGAATCAAAACAATGCACTCATGATATCAGCTGGTACTGCATGGAATTACTGCTTGGGCTGATTTCATCACTTGACATTTTTATTGTTGCCTTTTTTGCATACTAAGTCATTCCCATTGACCTTTCACACTAGTCCTATTTAATGCTTCCCAACTGTTCATTTTCATACAGTTGGGAAGACAACAACAACAACATTTATTTCTTATATAGCCCAAAATCACATACAGTATGTCTCAATGGGCTTTGACAGGTCCTACAGTTGACACCCCCCACACTTGACCCTTCTGCACACAAGGAAAAACTCCACACAAAAAAAACTCTAGGAGAGAGAAAAAAAAAGAGAGGAAGAAACCTTGGGAAGGAGTGATACAGAGAGGGACCCCCTTCCAGGGTAGAGTGAGCCTGCAAATGGTGTCAGTGCAGGGTTGGGGATGATATAATAATAAGTCCTACAGTTGTAGGGTTGGAGAAGTCCAGGATGTATTCAGTGTCATGGTCTAGATTACGTGTCCATAATGATGTTACTGGTCCATTTGAAGATCCCTATAGCTGTAGTTGTAACGGTGGTGGTGGCTGTGGTGACCCTCTGGTTTGTTTCATGTTTTGTCCTTGTAAAGCAGTTGTCAGGAACCAGGATGTATCTGCTTGTCTCTTCACTGGGGTCTGCCAGTAGTCTGGGTGCTTGATTCTGTGTCTCGGAGAAAAACAAACAGAAGCAGCGGCAGACGGTTGCACTGTACGACCTATACTGAAATTTGTGGTGATAGTGGTATATTGGTGCTACAGTGGCCCGGTACCCTAACTAGGACAGCCTAACTGGTGAATTTAACTTTGTCTGTGTCTAACAGGGGGACTCTGTGATAAACTGGACTTTATAATTGACACTGCGTCAAAATCAAGTGAAATGAGGGTCTAGGACTTTAGCAAAAAGCCAGAGAAAACATTGGATTTAAACACTGAGACTGTGTCTGAATCCCGGACACTGACAGGCAAGCTGTTCCACAACTGCGGAGCTCTATAGGAGAAGGATCTGCTCCCAGCTGTGACCTTCTGCACCTTTGGTACCAATAGTGACCCCGCACCCATTGATCGAAGGGGGCGTGGCGGTTCGCAAAGAACCAAAAGTTCACTCAGGTACTGTGGGGCGAGACCATTTAGAGCTTTATAGGTTAAAAGTAGGATTTTGTAGTCAATCCTAAATTTGATGGGTAACCAGTGCAGTGATTGTAAGACTGGGGTGATGTGGTCAAATTTCCTGGTTCTGGTTAGAACTCTGGCAGCAGCATTCTGTACTAGCTGGAGTTTACTCATGCACCTACTAGAGCATCCAGACAATAATGCATTTCAGTAATCTAACCTTGATGTAATAAATGCATGGACCAACTTTTCTGCATCATGCATTGAAATGATATTTCTTATTTTCGCAATATTTCTAAGGTGAAAGAATGCTATTCTAGTGACATTATCTACGTGCGAATTGAATGAGAGACCTGCATCAATGATGACACCTAGATCCTTCACTTTAATACTCGGTGAGATAGAAAGGCTATACAGGGTTATTGTGTAGTCAGACAGTTTATGCCTGGCTGCTTGAGGCCCAAGTACAAGCGCTTGTAAAAACAATGAAGACCATGTGGTGTGGGAGAAGAGAATAGAGTGTGTAGAAAAAAACTCTTTCTCCCTCCACACAAAGCACTGTATTCAACCACTCCAATTTGATGTTACCTGGCAGAAAGAGGCATGGCACAATAGAGGTTAAAATGAACAGTTTCTAATTTATTAACACCGGGTAAATAATTATTGTAGTTACATGTGAATATTGAATGTAAAAAGGTACCAAGGTTGCAGAGAAAATAAACATGAGAAGCAAGAGTAAAGAGGGAGAAGAGAAAAAGAGGGGGAGAGAAAGTCTCAGAAGACTTCTGGATTCCGATGGAAAACCCCTGAGCAAGATAGCTCAGAGGTCCCTTTTTCCACATGTGAGCAGACTTTTATACCCCTGGCCTACAGGAAGTTGTCACTCGCCTACAGGAAGTTGTCACTGACCAATCAGAACCTGTTGTTTCTGATGTCACGCCCCCGGTGCCTCCCATTTGGGGAAGACAAAGAGGGTGGGCGGGTCCTGACGGCTGATACTTCACACGTAACCGTCAGACAAAAGGCATGTAAAACAGAGGTGTCAAATCTTCACGCACAACCATCGACATAGGAATGTCACACTTACCCCTGCAGACATCTGTTATGCAAGGCAAAAGCAGGCTCCCGTGATGTCCTTTCTTACACGCTTCTGTCTTGTCAGGGTTTTTAACAGGAGAAAGTTGGTGAGCATCCACTATCTAATGTCCTTCAGACAATTCTCTATTTTGTTCAGCTGCTGCCTCTGATCTGGCATTGCTGACAGATACAGCTGTGTGTCGTCAGCGTAGCAATGAAAGCTAATACCGTGTTTGTGGATGACGTCGCCTAAAGGTAACATGTATAGAGAAAAAAGTAACGGACCTAGGACAGAACCTTGTGGAACACCAAACTCTACTTTACTATGTGAAGACGAAACACCATTGATGTCCACAAACTGATATCGGTTGGTCAAATATGATCTGAACCATTCAAGGGCTGTTCCCTTAATCCCAATAATATTCTCTAACCTGGCAAGGAGAATAGCGCGATCAATAGAAGACACATTATTCATTCACAACAAGACAATTGGAACTACATTCAGCCTTGTGAAACATGTAGCTGTCTGCAATCTAATAAAGTTAAATGACTGAAAATGGTCAGAGTGAGGCCACACCTCATCTTACACAATGCTGAATGTAGTGAGGCATCATGGGTTGGTAGTCAGTAGTAGCGATATTGTGGGGAAGTGTTTTAGGTGTTTGCATGGGCGCTGTTTTGTCAGGTTTTAAAGGTGTACCGGGCCCAGCTCCTGGTCAACCAATTTCATGGCCTGCAGTAACGCCTCCTCAGGTGCCTACAGGGCTATTGCATCAGGTTCCCGCCAGTCCCCCATTTGTGCCCGTTATGCCTCGGCAGCGGGTTCCCGCCAGTCCCCCGTTTGTGCCCGTTATGCCTCGACCGCGGGTTCCCGCCAGTCCCCCGTTTGTGCCCGTTATGCCTCGACCGCGGGTTCCCGCCAGTCCCCCGTTTGTGGCCGTTATGCCTCGGCGCAAGTTCCCGCCAGTCCCCCGTTTGTGCCCGTATGCCTCGGCCGCGGGTTCCCGCCAGTCCCCCCGTTTGTGGCCGTTATGCCTCGGCCGCGGGTTCCGCCAGTCCCCCGTTTTGTGCCCGTTATGCCTCGGCGCGGGTTCCCGCCAGTCCCCCGTTTGTGCCCGTTATGCCTCGGCCGCGGGTTTCCCGCCAGTCCTCCGTTTGTGCCCGATATGCCTCGGCCCGCGGGTTCCCGCCAGTCCCCCGTTTGTGCCCGTTATGCCTCGACCGCGGGTTCCCGCCAGTCCCCCGTTTGTGCCCGTTATGCCTCGGGATCCCGCCAGTCCTCCGTTTTGTGCCCGTTATGCCTCGGCCGTGGGTTCCCGCCAGTCCCCCGTTTGTGCCCGTTATGCCTCGCCAGTCCCCCCGTTTACAACCTCTCTCAGATGGCAAAAACACTGAAAAAATTGCACTTTGTCGTCTTTATTTTTCTCTGACCCGGTTGACATTTATGCTGATTCCTAAAATCTGGAGGAGTTTCAGCAGCAATATGATTTTGAATAAAAATTATATTAATAGACCATGCAGTTGCAGAGATATTCTCTTTTTCCTTTTGGGTATATTTATTCAAAAAAGGCCCTGGGCTGAACAGGTTTACTGTTCTGTAATGTTTTAATTAAAAGTTTGTCTTTGGCATGGATTTAAATATTGACACTGTGTCTGAGAAAAAAAAAAAAGTTTTATTGTCTTTGATCAGCAGTTTGTCTCTTTGAATCTTTGTCTGATGAAGAGCATGTGCTCTGCACAGAAGAAGGGGTGGTTGTAGCCTAGGAGGTAACATACTCGCCTATGAACCAGAAGACCCAGGTTCAAATCCCACTTACTACCATTGTGTCCCTGAGCAAGACACTTAACCCTAAGTTGCTCTCGGGGGACTGTCCCTGTCACTACTGATTGTAATTCGCTTTGGATAAGGGCGTCTGAAAAATGCTGTAAATGTAAGTTGAGGCAGACCTTATGGGAAATGCTTCTATTTTAAAGAAGATTGGTGACTATCTAAATTCTGTTAAGGGGAGAGAAGCAGGAGTGGCAAAAAATGAATCAAAATAACGCACTCATGATATGAGCTGGTACTGCATGGAATTACTGTTTGGGCTGATTTCATCACTTGACATTTTTATTGTTGCCTTTTTTGCATACTAAGTCATTCCCATTGACTTTTCACACTAGTCCTATTTAATTGCTTCCCAACTGTTCATTTTCATACAGTTGGGTAGACACATTATTCATTCACCACAAGACAATTGGAACTACATTCAGCCTTGTGAAACATGTAGCTGTCTGCAATCTAATAAAGTTAAATGACTGAAAATGGTCAGAGTGAGGCCACACCTGATTCAGCTCAAGGTTTTGGCCGTAACGAGTTGACAAAAGTGAACTCCAGGTGACCCCAATCTAGTCTTTTTAAAACTGGTACTAGTAATCTACTGAGTTGCAAGACTTAGCAGATCTAGAAGGTCATTAATGCTAATAATGTTTCCTTTAAAGGTGGACATCTTACACAATGGTGAATGTAGTGTGGCATCATGGGTTGGTGGTCAGTAGTAGCGATACTGTGGGGAGGGTGTTGTAGGTGTTTGCATGGTGCTGTTTTGTCAGGTTTTAAAAGTGTACTGGGCCCAGCTCCTGGTCAACCGATTCCATGGCCTGCAGTAAATCCACCTCAGGTACCTACAGGCTGTTGCCTCAGGTGCCCGCCAGTCCCCCTTTTGTGCCCGGGATGCCGCCGCCTCAGGTGCCCGGCAGTCCCACCGTTTGTGCCCGGGATGCCGCCGCCTCAGGGTGCCCGGCCCTCAGGTTCCGGCCAGTCCCCCGTTTGTGCCCGGGATGCCGCCGCCTCAGGTTCCCGGCCAGTCCCCCGTTTGTGCCCGGGATGCCGCCGCCTCAGGTTCCCGCCATCCCCCGTTTGTGCCCGGGATGCCGCCGCCTCAGGTTCCGCCAGTCCCCCGTTTGTGCCCGGGATGCCACGCCTCAGGTTCCCGGCCAGTCCCCCGTTTGTGCCCGGGATGCCACCGCCTCAGGTTCCGCCAGTCCCCCGTTTGTGCCCGGGATGCCACCGCCTCAGGTTCCGCCAGTCCCCCGTTTGTGCCCGGGATGCCCCGCCTCAGGTTCCGCCAGTCCCCCGTTTGTGCCCGTTATGCCTCGGCCGCAGGTTCCGCCAGTCCCCCGTTTGTGCCCGTTATGCCCGCCTCAGGTTCCCGCCAGTCCCCCGTTTGTGCCCGTTATGCCTCGGCCGCAGGTTCCCCAGTCCCCCGTTTGTGCCCGTTATGCCTCGGCCGCAGGTTCCGCCAGTCCCCCGTTTTTGTGCCCGTTATGCCTCGGCCGCAGGTTCCCGCCAGTCCCCCGTTTGTGCCCGTTATGCCTCGGCCGCAGGTTCCCGCCAGTCCCCCGTTTGTGCCCGTATGCCTCGGCCGCAGGTTCCCGCCAGTCCCCCCGTTTGTGCCCGTTATGCCTCGGCCGCAGGTGCCCGCCAGTCCCCCGTTTGTGCCCGGGATGCCGCCGCCTCAGGTGCCCGCCAGTCCCCCTTTTGTGCCCGGGATGCCGCCGCCTCAGGTGCCCGCCAGTCCACCTCTTGCTCCTTTGCCTCAGGGAACAGTTGGGCAACTCCAAGATTCTGGCAGTGTTCAGCAGGCAGTTGCTTGGCCCAGTAAAGGAGCTGACCTGGAAGTATCCTGAAATGCCAGTGGAAACCCACGTCACCCCCAGTGCAATTTCAGCTGAGGGAAGCCGGTATCTGTCAGCAGCGTGGCTGCTACCTGTGACGAGAATATGGTGCACGTGCAGGTTAAGAAGGACGTGTTTGGTTCTGGAGAGCTCATCCGGGCATCAGACATCTCACTAGGAGGCTGTGGGGTGACTGGAGAAGATTCTGTGGCTCAGCTGCTGTATTTTCAGTCTTATTTGCAGGCCTGTGGCAGCCAAGTAGTGGTGAGTTCTGGTTCCTTCTCGGTCAAGAATCTGTTTCTTTTCAATTGAGGCTTTAATTTTATTGCCCCGCCTCCCTTCCAATACAGATGACCAACGATACCCTGGTTTATTCCTTTTCCCTGACTTACATACCAACGGCAGCTTCCAACACTTCTGCTCCAATTGTCAGGAGCAGTGGAGCTGTTATTGGTATTGAATGCCACTATTTGAGGTGAGCTCTAGCTTAATTGCTCTCTTATGCCTCTCTTTTAGCAATGACCTTTTAATAACGGTTTCTTCTTCCATGTGCCAGGTTTCACAATGTGAGTAGCAATGCCCTGCAGCCTGCCTGGATCCCATATGCTGCTACTAAAATTGCACAGGAGCTTCTGGTGTTCTCGCTCAAGCTCATGACCGGTAGGTACATGTTTGTTCCCTTCACATTGTAGGCTCTTACTAAAACTGCATTTCTTTTCAGATGACTGGCAGTTTGAGAGGCCTTCCAACGTGTATTACATGGGAGATCTCATCCATTTTGAGGCTTCTGTCAAGCAGTACAACCATGTTCCCCTCCGGGTGTTTGTTGATTCCTGTCTGGTTACCCCTTACCCTTATGCAGCTTCTGCTCCCAGCTATCTCTTCATTCAAAACCATGGGTGAGGTGCAGCTTAATTTCCTCATGGGTTTGTTTGCAGTGTGCTGTATTCTAATTTTACCCTCATTTCTTCTAGGTGTCTGGTGGATTCCAAGCTCACTGGCTCCTCCTCTCGCTTCCTGCCACGTACACAGGATTTCAAGCTCCAGTTCCAGCTGGAGGCTTTCAGGTTTCAGCAGGGTGACACTGGCTCTGTATGTGTCTGAAGCAAGCCCTTTGCTCTCCTGGTTCCATCACCTTTTGCATGGTGCTTGACCCTCCTCTCTCTTGTTACAGCTGTACATTACTTGTGTGCTGAAGGCAACTGCGGCTGCTTCCCCCACTGATGCTGAGCACAAGGCCTGTTCTTTTGTTGGCCAGAAGTAGGTCTTGACTAGCTGGCTGCATCACAAAAAACATCCACGTGTGCTTTTTATTCAGGACCTGATCTTTGTATGAAGGTGGGCTGGTGCGGGTGGAGAGGACCAACTGTGTAGCTGCTGTGATGGCACTTGTGGGTCCAGGAAGGCAAGAGATCTGACCTCTGTCTCGGGTATGTGAACATGGTATGCATGTTTAGGGTTTGTGCTGAGCAAAATTGCACGTTTTAACCCCCCTGTTGCGTGTCCTTTATTTCCAGACTCCATGTGGGAGAAAGAAGTGTCTGTGGGACCAGTGTTCATCAGAGATTGACCAGCCTGTGTCTCTTGACCGTTCTGTTTTTAAAGGCAAAATAAATGCTGACATGGATTGTGTATCAGTGTCTGCTGTCTTTCCTTTTGATGCAAACCCAATTTACATTTCTGGCACTTCTCCGGTGCCTTAGTTACAGGGACCGTCCCCCTGGAGACACTCTGGATTGGATTTGGTGCCTTGCTCCGGGACCCAATGCTCGTAAACGTGGTTTGAACCTGGGTGTTCTGGGTCATAGGAAACTGTGGTACCCACTATGCTACTTCCACCACACAACTACGGGTCCATTTTTTTTTTTTTATTAGTTTCAGTTTGGGATGTGGTGATTGTGACGCCTGTAGCCCTTAATCCCCGTATGATACTGGTTTGTGGGGGTAGCTTTGCTCTGCTTTTCGGAAGCATGAAGGACCCAGCTGCCAGTGCTTGATTGGACACTAGAGAGGATTCTCACAAAGTTGAAGCCATGTCCTAATCTGTAATTCTGTTTCCTTCCATTATGGCTACTCCTGGTTAGCGCATGCATATGTTCCTTGGAAGGCTCTGTTCTGAGGTCACGTCTCATCAGCTCTGTATTTTAATTCTTTTGTGGGTGAATTTAATAACATTGTGGTAGGTGAATACAGAAACTGGCAACTTTCTTTCATCCAATTAGCATTAGAAGGGGCATGCGATGTACACCATGCCATTGGATTTACAACGACTCTACAGTGTCCAGTAGGAGTTTTTGCACACTGTGAATCTGTGCAATGTTGTGTATATAGTGAAATGACAATGAAGAGCTCTTTGACTTTGGAGCTCCAAACATGGACTGATGCTCTATGCTACACTTTGGACGACTCCACCAACACAAATCATCACCAACCCTGCACTGCCGCCAACTGTTCACCCCCAAGCAGCCCTGAACACCATGCTGCCCCCCTTGACACACTGAACAGTCTAGTCCACAGCGTCTCTTGGACTTCGGGGTGACTGTTCCTAGTCCCGTTTCCTTCCGAGTGCCCTTTGGCACGAATAGGGATCCTCCCAGGTGTAACAAGCATCAGGGGTGGCTTGCTTAGTCTCATCCGCTTCTCTGTAACATTAACAAAGTGACCCTACAGGTTGGTTGCACTAAACTGTCCCTTTTTACATATCAGGATGACAGCTCCATCAGATTTAGGAGTGGAGTGAAATACTTGGTCCACTCCGGATGTCTAAATCTAACTTGATATTTCATCAACGAGTGAGTTATTTGCAATAATTAGAACTGGTTGTAAGTGCTTATGGTGGTTTAACACAAATTTTGTCCATGACGCTCATGTCTTTGCGTGCTTTCTACGTCTTTTGTTTTCTGACAACAACTGCACAACCAGCACCACCCCACCTTCCCCCTAAACGGAGACTCTCCAATACACTCCGACCCTTTTAACTCCTCCCTCGTCTGCCACCGCTGAATACACAACCAACACACTCCACTAATCGTTGATGTCTTTGTGTACAATCTGAAAAACATTCTTCCAGCCTCATCATCCTGCTGACTTGCTGGATGACTCAGGAGAATGACTGTGCACTCGGACTGTTGCAGAGAACTGTCCTCCAAGCCACGGTGTGGCCTGTCTCTGGTGCCCCAAGGGAAATGCCGCCGCAAGTGGTACACGAGAAACCGGAAGCGCGGAAACAGGCGGGGATCCGTGCTAGGATAAGGGCTAATCATAGCCGGCTCTCCCAACTACCCAACTATCCAACAAACTGGACTACATCAAACTTCAGCAGACCACCCAGCGGGAATATAGAGACTGCTGCGTCTTTGTTTTACTGAGACGTGGCTAAGCAACAGAATTCTGGACGCTGCCATTCGGCTGGGCGGCCTTACGGGGCAGTGGTGACCAAACGGCTAAAGAAGTGCTACACTAATCGGAAGGTTGCTGGTTCCAATCCCCAAACCGCCAAGGTGTCCACTGAGCAAAGCACCGTGTCCACACAATCACCAAGGGTGATGGTTAAATGCAGAGGACACGCACCGTGTGATGTGCGGTGGTTTACAATGACAATCACTTTCACACATATGGGGAACTATACATAAACTGTCACAAAACTGCTGTAATTAGTTGGAATTAATTACTAAAGTCACAAGTAAGTAAACAGGTTTAAAGGTTCCTGAGAAATCTCTAATGGCACCAAAACATCACCAATGTGCACAAATGGACAGGTTGGAAATCTCTCTACTAATGCTCCTTGTTCATTGTCATAGCAACATAATTAATGCAGGTTTATTGTTAGGATCTATTAATATGAGTTAATATAGAAATAGGATACTTTATTTTTCTCTGACCCGGGTTGACATTATGCTGATTCCTAAAATCTGGAGGAGTTTCAGCAGCAATATGATTTTGAATAAAAATTATATTAATAGACCATGCAGTTGCAGAGATATTCTCTTTTTCCTTTTGGGTATGTTTATTCAAAAAAAGGCCCTGGGCTGAACAGGTTTACTGTTCTGGAATGTTTGAATTAAAAAGTTTGTCTTTGGCATGGATTTAAATATTGACACTGTGTCTGAGAAAAAAAAAAGTGTTATTGTCTTTGATCAGCAGTTTGTCTCTTTGAATCTTTGTCTGATGAAGAGCATGTGCTCTGCACAGAAGAAGGGGTGGTTGTAGCCTAGGAGGTAACATACTCGCCTATGAACCAGAAGACCCAGGTTCAAATCCCACTTACTACCATTGTGTCCCTGAGCAAGACACTTAACCCTAAGTTGCTCCCGGGGGACTGTCCCTGTAACTACTGATTGTAAGTCGCTCTGGATAAGGGCGTCTGATAAATGCCATAAATGTAAATGTAAAATAACACACTCATGATATGAGCTGGTACTGCATGGAATTACTGTTTGGGCTGATTTCATCACTTGCCTTTTTTGCATACTAAGTCATTCCCATTGACTTTTCACACTAGTCCTATTTAATGCTTCCCAACTGTTCATTTTCATACAGTTGGGTAGACACATTATTCATTCACCACAAGACAATTGGAACTACATTCAGCCTTGTGAAACATGTAGCTGTCTGCAATCTAATAAAGTTAAATGACTGAAAATGGTCAGAGTGAGGCCCACACCTGATTCAGCTCAAGGTTTTTGGCCGTAACGAGTTGACAAAAGTGAACTCCAGGTGACCCCAATCTGGTCTTTTTAAAACTGGTACTAGTAATCTACTGAGTGCAAGACTTAGCAGATCTAGAAGGTCATTAATGCTAATAATGTTTTCTTTTAAAGGTGGACATCTTACACAATGGTGAATGTAGTGTGGCATCATGGGTTGGTGGTCAGTAGTAGCGATACTGTGGGGAGGTGTTGTAGGTGTTTGCATGGGTGCTGTTTTGTCAGGTTTTAAAGGTGTACCGGGCCCAGCTCCTGGTCAACCGATTCCATGGCCTGCAGTAAATCCACCTCAGGTACCTACAGGGCTGTTGCCTCAGGTTCCCGGCAGTCCCCCCGTTTGTGCCCGGGATGCCACCGCCTCAGGTTCCCGGCAGTCCCCCGTTTGTGGCTAGGGGGATGCCACCGCCTCAGGTTCCCGGCAGTCCCCGTTTGTGCCCGGGATGCCACCGCCTCAGGTTCCCGGCAGTCCCCCGTTTGTGCCCGGGATGCCACCGCCTCAGGTCTCCCGGCAAGTCCCCGTTTGTGCCCGGGATTGCCACCGCCTTCAGGTTCCCCGGCAGTCCCCCGTTGTGCCCGGATGCCACCGCCTCAGGTTCCGGCAGTCCCCCGTTTTGTGCCCGGATGCCACCGCCTCAGGTTCCCGCCAGTCCCCCGTTTTGTGCCCGGGATGCCACTCGCCGCAGGTTCCCGCCAGTCCCCCGTTTGTGCCCGTTATGCCTCGGCAGCAGGTTCCGCCAGTCCCCCGTTTGTGCCCGTATGCCCTCTGCCGCAGGTTCCCCGCCAGTCCCCGTTGTGCCCGGGATGCCGCTGCCTCAGGTTCCCGCCAGTCCCCCGTTTGTGCCCGGGATGCCGCTGCCTCAGGGTTCCCGCCAGTCCCCCGTTTGTGCCCGGATGCCGCTTGCCTCATGTTCCCGCCAGTCCCCGTTTGTGCCCGGGATGCCGCTGCCTCAGGTTCCCGGCAGTCCCCCGTTTGTGCCCGGGATGCCGCTGCCTCAGGTTCCCGGCAGTCCCCCGTTTGTGCCCGGGATGCCGCTGCCTCAGGTTCCCGGCAGTCCCCCGTTTGTGCCCGGGATGCCGCTTGCCTCAGGTTCCCGGCAGTCCCCCCGTTGTGCCCGGGATGCCGCTGCCTCAGGTTCCCGGCAGTCCCCCGTTTGTGCCCGGGATGCCGCTGCCCTCAGGTTCCCGGCAGTCCCCCGTTTGGCCCGGGATGCCGCATGCCTCCGGTTCCCGCAGTCCCCCCGTTTGTGCCCGTTATGCCACGGCCGCAGGTTCCCGCCAGTCCCCCGTTTTGTGCCCGTTATGCCACGGCCGCAGGTGCCCGCCAGTCCCCCGTTTGTGGCCCGGGATGCCGCCGCCTCAGGTGCCCGCCAGTCCCCCGTTTGGTGCCCGGGATGCCGCCGGCCTCAGGTGCCCGGCCCAGTCCCCCGTTTGTGCCCGGGATGCCGCGCCTTAGGTGCCGACCAGTCCCGCAGTTTGTGCCCGGACTTGCCTCGACGCAGGTTTGCCCGCCAGTCCCCCGTTGTGCCCGGGATGCCTCGGCCGCAGGTGCCCGCCAGTCCCCCGTTTGTGCCGGGATGCCTCGTCCGCAGGTGCCCGCCAGTCCCCCGTTTGTGCCCGGATGCCTCGGCCGCAGGTGCCCGCCAGTCCCCCGTTTGTGCCCGGGATGCCTCGGCCGCAGGTGCCCGCCAGTCCCCCGTTTGTGCCCGGGATGCCTCGGCCGCAGGTGCCCGCCAGTCCCCCGTTTGTGCCCGGGATGCCTCGGCCGCAGGTGCCCGCCAGTCCCCCGTTTGTGCCCGGGATGCCGCCGCCTCAGGTGCCCGCCAGTCCACCTCTTGCTCCTTTGCCTCAGGGAACAGTTGGGCAACTCCAAGATTCTGGCAGTGTTCAGCAGCAGTTGCTTGGCCCAGTAAAGGAGCTGACCTGGAAGTATCCTGAAATGCCAGTGGAACCCACGTCACCCCCAGTGCAATTTCAGCTGAGGGAGCCGGTATCTGTCAGCAGCGTGGCTGCTACCTGTGACGAGAATATGGTGCACGTGCAGGTTAAGAAGGACTTGTTTGGTTCTGGAGAGCTCATCCGGGCATCAGACATCTCACTAGGAGGCTGTGGGGTGACTGGAGAAGATTCTGTGGCTCAGCTGCTGTATTTTCAGTCTTATTTGCAGGCCTGTGGCAGCCAAGTAGTGGTGAGTTCTGGTTCCTTCTCGGTCAAGAATCTGTTTCTTTTCAATTGAGGCTTTAATTTTATTGCCCCGCCTCCCTTCCAATACAGATGACCAACGATACCCTGGTTTATTCCTTTTCCCTGACTTACATACCAACGGCAGCTTCCAACACTTCTGCTCCAATTGTCAGGAGCAGTGGAGCTGTTATTGGTATTGAATGCCACTATTTGAGGTGAGCTCTAGCTTAATTGCTCTCTTATGCCTCTCTTTAGCAATGACCTTTTAATAACGGTTTCTTCTTCCATGTGACCAGGTTTCACAATGTGAGTAGCAATGCCCTGCAGCCTGCCTGGATCCCATATGCTGCTACTAAAATTGCACAGGAGCTTCTGGTGTTCTCGCTCAAGCTCATGACCGGTAGGTACATGTTTGTTCCCTTCACATTGTAGGCTCTTACTAAAACTGCATTCTTTTCAGAGGACTGGCAGTTTGAGAGGCCTTCCAACGTGTATACATGGGAGATCTCATCCATTTTTGAGGCTTCTGTCAAGCAGTACAACCATGTTCCCCTCCGGGTGTTTGTTGATTCCTGTCTGGTTACCCCTTACCCTTATGCAGCTTCTGCTCCCAGCTATCTCTTCATTCAAAACCATGGGTGAGGTGCAGCTTAATTTCCTCATGGGTTTGTTTGCAGTGTGCTGTATTCTAATTTTACCCTCATTTCTTCTAGGTGTCTGGTGGATTCCAAGCTCACTGGCTCCTCCTCTCGCTTCCTGCCACGTACACAGGATTTCAAGCTCCAGTTCCAGCTGGAGGCTTTCAGGTTTCAGCAGGGTGACACTGGCTCTGTATGTGTCTGAAGCAAGCCCTTTGCTCTCCTGGTTCCATCACCTTTTGCATGGTGCTTGACCCTCCTCTCTCTTGTTACAGCTGTACATTACTTGTGTGCTGAAGGCAACTGCGGCTGCTTCCCCCACTGATGCTGAGCACAAGGCCTGTTCTTTTGTTGGCCAGAAGTAGGTCTTGACTAGCTGGCTGCATCACAAAAAACATCCACGTGTGCTTTTATTCAGGACCTGATCTTTGTATGAAGGTGGGCTGGTGCGGGTGGAGAGGACCAACTGTGTAGCTGCTGTGATGGCACTTGTGGGTCCAGGAAGGCAAGAGATCTGACCTCTGTCTCGGGTATGTGAACATGGTATGCATGTTTAGGGTTTGTGCTGAGCAAAATTGCACGTTTATAACCCCCTGTTGCGTGTCCTTTGTTTCCAGACTCCATGTGGGAGAAAGAAGTGTCTGTGGGACCAGTGTTCATCAGAGATTGACCAGCCTGTGTCTCTTGACCGTTCTGTTTTTAAAGGCAAAATAAATGCTGAAATGGATTGTGTATCAGTGTCTGCTGTCTTTCCTTTTGATGCAAACCCAATTTACATTTCTGGCACTTCTCCGGTGCCTTAGTTACAGGGACCGTCCCCCTGGAGACACTCTGGATTGGATTTGGTGCCTTGCTCCGGGACCCAATGCTCGTAAACGTGGTTTGAATCTGGGTGTTCTGGGTCATAGGAAACTGTGGTACCCACTATGCTACTTCCACCACACAACTACGGGTCCATTTTTTTATTAGTTTCAGTTGGGATGTGGTGATTGTGACGCCTGTAGCCCTTAATCCCCGTATGATACTGGTTTGTGGGGGTTAGCTTTGCTCTGCTTTTCGGAAGCATGAAGGACCCAGCTGCCAGTGCTTGATTGGACACTAGAGAGGATTCTCACAAAGTTGAAGCCATGTCCTAATCTGTAATTCTGTTTCCTTCCATTATGGCTACTCCTGGTTAGCGCATGCATATGTTCCTTGGAAGGCTCTGTTCTGAGGTCACGTCTCATCAGCTCTGTATTTTAATTCTTTTGTGGGTGAATTTAATAACATTGTGGTAGGTGAATACAGAAACTGGCAACTTTCTTTCAGCCAATTAGCATTAGAAGGGGCATGCGATGTACACCATGCCATTGGACTTACAACGACTCTACAGTGTCCAGTAGGAGTTTTTGCACACTGTGAATCTGTGCAATGTTGTGTATATAGTGAAATGACAATGAAGTGCTCTTTGACTTTGGAGCTCCAAACATGGACTGATGCTCTATGCTACACTTTGGACGACTCCACCAACACAAATCATCACCCACCCTGCACTGCCGCCAACTGTTCACCCCCAAGCAGCCCTGAACACCATGCTGCCCCCCTTGACACACTGAACAGTCTAGTCCACAGCGTCTCTTGGACTTCGGGGTGACTGTTCCTAGTCCCGTTTCCTTCCGAGTGCCCTTTGGCACGAATAGGGATCCTCCCAGGTGTAACAAGCATCAGGGGTGGCTTGCTTAGTCTCATCCGCTTCTCTGTAACATTAACAAAGTGACCCTACAGGTTGGTTGCACTAAACTGTCCCTTTTTTACATATCAGGATGACAGCTCCATCAGATTTAGGAGTGGATGTGAATACTTGGTCCACTCCGGATGTCTAAATCTAACTTGATATTTCATCAACGAGTGAGTTATTTGCAATAATTAGAACTGGTTGTAAGTGCTTATGGTGGTTTAACACAAATTTTGTCCATGACGCTCATGTCTTTGCGTGCTTTCTACGTCTTTTGTTTTCTGACAACAACTGCACAACCAGCACCACCCCACCTTCCCCCTAAACGGAGACTCTCCAATACACTCCGACCCTTTTAACTCCTCCCTCGTCTGCCACCGCTGAATACACAACCAACACACTCCACTAATCGTTGATGTCTTTGTGTACAATCTGAAAAACATTCTTCCAGCCTCATCATTCTGCTGACTTGCTGGATGACTCAGGAGAATGACTGTGCACTCGGACTGTTGCAGAGAACTGTCCTCCAAGCCACGGTGTGGCCTGTCTCTGGTGCCCCAAGGGAAATGCCGCCGCAAGTGGTACACGAGAAACCGGAAGCGCGGGAAACAGGCGGGGATCCGTGCTAGGATAAGGGCTAATCATAGCCGGCTCTCCCAACTACCCAACTATCCAACAAACTGGACTACATCAAACTTCAGCAGACCACCCAGCGGGAATATAGAGACTGCTGCGTCTTTGTTTTTACTGAGACGTGGCTAAGCAACAGAATTCTGGACGCTGCCATTCGGCTGGGCGGCCTTACGGGGCAGTGGTGACCAAACGGCTAAAGAAGTGCTACACTAATCGGAAGGTTGCTGGTTCCAATCCCCAAACCGCCAAGGTGTCACTGAGCAAAGCACCGTGTCCACACAATCACCAAGGGTGATGGTTAAATGCAGAGGACACGCACCGTGTGATGTGCGGTGGTTTACAATGACAATCACTTTCACACATATGGGGAACATACATAAAACTGTCACAAAACTGCTGTAATTAGTTGGAATTAATTACTAAAGTCACAAGTAAGTAAACAGGTTTAAAGGTTCCTGAGAAATCTCTAATGGCACCAAAACATCACCAATGTGCACAAATGGACAGGTTGGAAATCTCTCTACTAATGCTCCTTGTTCATTGTCATAGCAACATAATTAATGCAGGTTTATTGTTAGGATCTATTAATATGAGTTAATATAGAAATAGGATACTTTATTTTTCTCTGACCCGGTTGACATTTATGCTGATTCCTAAAATCTGGAGGAGTTTCAGCAGCAATATGATTTTGAATAAAAATTATATTAATAGACCATGCAGTTGCAGAGATATTCTCTTTTTCCTTTTGGGTATGTTTATTCAAAAAAAGGCCCTGGGCTGAACAGGTTTACTGTTCTGGAATGTTTGAATTAAAAAGTTTGTCTTTGGCATGGATTTAAATATTGACACTGTGTCTGAGAAAAAAAAAAAGTGTTATTGTCTTTGATCAGCAGTTTGTCTCTTTGAATCTTTGTCTGATGAAGAGCATGTGCTCTGCACAGAAGAAGGGGTGGTTGTAGCCTAGGAGGGTTAACATACTCGCCTATGAACCAGAAGACCCAGGTTCAAATCCCACTTACTACCATTGTGTCCCTGAGCAAGACACTTAACCCTAAGTTGCTCCCGGGGGACTGTCCCTGTAACTACTGATTGTAAGTCGCTCTGGATAAGGGCGTCTGATAAATGCCATAAATGTAAATGTAAAATAACACACTCATGATATGAGCTGGTACTGCATGGAATTACTGTTTGGGCTGATTTCATCACTTGCCTTTTTTGCATACTAAGTCATTCCCATTGACTTTCACACTAGTCCTATTTAATGCTTCCCAACTGTTCATTTTCATACAGTGGGTAGACACATTATTCATTCACCACAAGACAATTGGAACTACATTCAGCCTTGTGAAACATGTAGCTGTCTGCAATCTAATAAGTTAAATGACTGAAAATGGTCAGAGTGAGGCCACACCTGATTCAGCTCAAGGTTTTGGCCCGTAACGAGTTGACAAAAGTGAACTCCAGGTGACCCCAATCTGGTCTTTTAAAACTAGGTACTAGTAATCTACTGAGTGCAAGACTTTAGCAGATCTAGAAGGTCATTAATGCTAATAATGTTTTCTTTTAAAGGTGGACATCTTACACAATGGTGAATGTAGTGTGGCATCATGGGTTGGTGGTCAGTAGTAGCGATACTGTGGGGAGGTGTTGTAGGTGTTTGCATGGGTGCTGTTTTGTCAGGTTTTAAAGGTGTACCGGGCCCAGCTCCTGGTCAACCGATTTCCTATGGCCTGCAGTAAATTCCACCTCAGGTACCTACAGGGCTGTTGCCTCAGGTTCCCGGCAAGTCCCCCGTTTGTGCCCGGGATGCCACCGCCTCAGGTTCCCGGCAGTCCCCCGTTTGTGCCCGGGATGCCACCGCCTCAGGTTCCCGGCAGTCCCCCGTTTGTGCCCGGGATGCCACCGCCTCAGGTTCCCGGCAGTCCCCCGTTTGTGCCCGGGATGCCACCGCCTCAGGTTCCCGGCAGTCCCCCGTTTGTGCCCGGGATGCCACCGCCTCAGGTTCCCGGCAGTCCCCCGTTTGTGCCCGGGATGCCACCGCCTCAGGTTCCCGCCAGTCCCCCGTTTGTGCCCGGGATGCCACCGCCGCAGGTTCCCGCCAGTCCCCCGTTTGTGCCCGTTATGCCTCGGCCGCAGGTTCCCGCCAGTCCCCCGTTTGTGCCCGTTATGCCTCGGCCGCAGGTTCCCGCCAGTCCCCCGTTTGTGCCCGTTATGCCGCGGCCTCAGGTTCCCGCCAGTCCCCCGTTTGTGCCCGGGATGCCGCTGCCTCAGGTTCCCGGCAGTCCCCCGTTTGTGCCCGGGATGCCGCTGCCTCAGGTTCCCGGCAGTCCCCCGTTTGTGCCCGGGATGCCGCTGCCTCAGGTTCCCGGCAGTCCCCCGTTTGTGCCCGGGATGCCGCTGCCTCAGGTTCCCGGCAGTCCCCCGTTTGTGCCCGGGATGCCGCTGCCTCAGGTTCCCGGCAGTCCCCCGTTTGTGCCCGGGATGCCGCTGCCTCAGGTTCCCGGCAGTCCCCCGTTTGTGCCCGATGCCGCCGCCTCAGGTTCCCGCCAGTCCCCCGTTTGTGCCCGTTATGCCACGGCCGCAGGTTCCCGCCAGTCCCCCGTTTGTGCCCGTTATGCCACGGCCGCAGGTCCCGCCAGTCCCCCGTTTGTGCCCGGTATGCCCGGCCGCAGGTGCCCGCCAGTCCCCCGTTTGTGCCCGGGATGCCTCGGCCGCAGGTGCCCGCCAGTCCCCCGTTTGTGCCCGGGATGCCTCGGCCGCAGGTGCCCGCCAGTCCCCCGTTTGTGCCCGGGATGCCTCGGCCGCAGGTGCCCGCCAGTCCCCCGTTTGTGCCCGGGATGCCTCGGCCGCAGGTGCCCGCCAGTCCCCCGTTTGTGCCCGGGATGCCGCGGCCGCAGGTGCCCGCCAGTCCCCCGTTTGTGCCCGGGATGCCGCCGCCTCAGGTGCCCGCCAGTCCACCTCTTGCTCCTTTGCCTCAGGGAACAGTTGGGCAACTCCAAGATTCTGGCAGTGTTCAGCAGCAGTTGCTTGGCCCAGTAAAGGAGCTGACCTGGAAGTATCCTGAAATGCCAGTGGAACCCACGTCACCCCCAGTGCAATTTCAGCTGAGGGAGCCGGTATCTGTCAGCAGCGTGGCTGCTACCTGTGACGAGAATATGGTGCACGTGCAGGTTAAGAAGGACTTGTTTGGTTCTGGAGAGCTCATCCGGGCATCAGACATCTCACTAGGAGGCTGTGGGGTGACTGGAGAAGATTCTGTGGCTCAGCTGCTGTATTTTCAGTCTTATTTGCAGGCCTGTGGCAGCCAAGTAGTGGTGAGTTCTGGTTCCTTCTCGGTCAAGAATCTATTTCTTTTCAATTGAGGCTTTAATTTTATTCCCCCGCCTCCCTTCCAATACAGATGACCAACGATACCCTGGTTTA